>NC_090058.1:2500-302500 GCF_038355195.1 Osmerus mordax | reverse complement strand
GTTCATTAACCTGATGGGAGATAAGACTTCCCCAGATCCTCCGGGAGGTCTCCCCCTCAGTGTACACTTTAGGCCAACTGAGATGGACTTTAAACTGCACTGAAAGCTGGTTCAAAATCTTGAGTTTTCCAGACAATGTGGTGCAGCTGGGTGGATGTTCCCAGAGTTATATCCAGCTCCTAACAGCTCACAGCCAACACTGATCAGTTCTGGATGTGTGGAACATCAGTAATTTGGAAGATCAGTGTCGGGGTCAGCCCATAACATGCTGGCCTGGCGGTCTCACTAGCCTCCTCTCTCTTCTAGCTCCAGTCAAGAGGCAGGGGAGGCTGGTTGTTTGGTAGTTTGGGCAGGGTGTGTCTTGTTCTGCTGTTCATTCCTCCCTGCCAGTCTGCCATGCCAGGGCTTGTGCCCTAGGAGATCACTGATTGGTTACGCAACTGCTGGATTTTTGGCAGAACCAGATGAAAACCTGTGACAGGCAGGGTTTAGACAGGTCAGACTGTAGCTGGGCAGGGATTGGACAGGTCAGACTGTAGCTGGGCAGGGATTGGACAGAACATGTAGCTGGGCTGGGATAGGACAGGACATGTAGCTGGGCTGGGATTGGAAAGGTCATACTGTAGCTGGGCAGCGAGACGAGAGAGAAGGCCTCAGGGAGGTGGATAAGGACAGGAAGCATGAGAGGGGTACAGCACAGATGCAGGGAAGCTGCTGGAGGAGGGGAGAGATGTCCTCACTGAGGAAACAGACCGGGAGGAGGGATGAATGAGAGACAGCAGCAGGAGGAGGGATGGATGAGAGACAGCAGCAGGAGGAGGGATGGATGAGAGACAGCAGCAGCAGGAGGGATGGATGAGAGACAGCAGCAGGAGGGATGGATGAGAGACAGCAGCAGGAGAGATGGATGAGAGACAGCAGCAGCAGGAGGGATGGATGAGAGACAGCAGCAGGAGAGATGGATGAGAGACAGCAGCAGGAGGAGGGATGGATGAGAGACAGCAGGAGGAGGGATGGATGAGAGACAGCAGCAGGAGGAGGGATGGATGAGAGACAGCAGCAGGAGGAGGGATAAGAGACAGAGCAGCTCAAGGTTTGGTTAGGTTTTTTTTCTCAAAGGTTTTTTTGGTGGAAATATTGTTTTTGTTGCCTTCTGCCTTGCTCCACGTAATAGCCAGGAAATGAAAAAGCACGCGCAATGACAAGAAATAATATTGATCATGCAACCAAATACAGATTAAAATTTGAAGTAACAAGCCTGACTTTAAAATGCAAGAAGTAGAAAGTACATATTTGTGTAAAAAATTTAAGGAGTTAAAGTATTAAGTTAATAGTGAATAGTAAAGTGAAGTACTACTAAAAATCTACTTAAGTACAGTAACAAAGTATTTGTACTTCGTTACTTCCCATCTCTGGTTTGCTGATTGGAGAACAATGGAATTTGATCAGTGGAGTTGAGTGATCAATACTCATTTATATTCACTGAGCCCTTGATCAGCAATCATTCAATCAGATCCGTGTGTGTGTGTCAGTCCAGGTGCTCCATGTTACTGTACGGCTCTCTCCGTCCTCTTCCCTACTCTGATCTCTGAGGGCTGCTGGGGGGTGAAGCTGGTGAGGGCTGCTGGGGGGTGAAGCTGGTGAGGGTGTGGTTGTGGGCTGGTGCCAGAGCTTCTGTTTTGATTGCAGAGATGCCAGCAGCAGGAGAGGATGTATTTTTGAGCCCACAGCTGTGTTTATCTCCACAGTCCCCAAGTCACCACTGTTAAAGACCTTCCTCGAGTTGTAAACATCTTACTTTGCCTGTGGGCCAGGGTCTGTTCTTGATCGTGTAGATAGAAGGCTTAGGTCCATGGCAACGGATCTCTGAAAACAAGGTTGTTTTAATGGCTCTAGTTCTGCAGCATTACATTTACATTTAGCCATTTAGCAGACGCTCTTATCCAGAGCGACTTACAGTAAGTACAGGGACATTCCCCCGAGGCAAGTAGGGTGAAGTGCCTTGCCCAAGGACACAACATCATTTTGCACGGCCGGGAATCGAACTGGCAACCTTCAGATTACTAGCCCGATTCCCTAACCACTCAGCCATCTGACTCCCGCATCAAGTCACTCACTTCTGAAATGGATACACAATGAACAGTCACCTTAGCTAGCTTGTATTAAGCCACTGTTCAATAGCTCTTTCTCTTTCTTTCTCTCCCTCACAGCCAGGCTACAATGTTTTTATGTCTTTTTCCCAGGCCACTGTCTTTCAGAGTGAGGGGGGAGAGATGGGGAGAGAGAGAGAGGAGAGAGAGGGGGGAGGGGAGAGAGAGGAGAGAGAGGGAGGGAGAGAGAGATTTAGTGAGTTCCACAGTAATTATCAATCTCTCAGGAATGCAGCCCCTGCTCTTAGCAGACATGCTGCTGCATGGCTACCCTGGCTTAACAGCACACAAACACAGGCAGCTCTGCAGGCCTGCTGTACCGTAGCTGTACTATAGCTGTTGAGCATGTTACCCTGTGTGGTAATGTGGCATGTTGGTTTACACTAAACTGTGTAAACCCCCCCCCCCCACTTCATTCTCTTCCCAGCATTTCTGACCAAATATCATTCAAACTGTGAAGCTCCATATAAACAGATTTGCATGGTATTTTAACCAAAATGTTTGGCTTCGGACTACTTTTTTTGAAATGCTAGTGTTCAACCTGTGGTCGATACCACAGCCATCTGATCGTGTTTCCTGAATTCTACACACAATACCCCATAATGACAAAGTGAAAAAGTTTGTTTAATATTTTTTATAGATCTGTAAAAATTAAGAACGAAATATAACATGTACATAAGTACATGGAAGTACTTCTTCCATATACGAATGATGGAGGCCACTGTGCTCATTGGGACCTTCAATGCTGCAGACATTTTTCTGTACCCTTCCTCAAATCTGTGCCTCGAAACAATCCTGTCTCAGAGGTCTACAGACAATTCCTTGGACTTCATGGCTTGGTTTGTGCTCTGACATGCACAGTGTCAACTGTGGAACCTTATATAGACAGGTGTGTGCCTTTCTAAAGCATGTCCAATCAACTGAATTGACCACAAGTGGACTCTAATGAAGTTCTAGAAACATCTCAAGGATGATCAGTGGAAACAGGATGCACCTGAGTTGAATTTTGAGTATCGTGGTAAAGGCTGTGAATACTTATATACATGTTCTTTTTTCCGTTTTTTATTTGAATAGACTTGCAAAAATCGTTTTTCTTTTTTCAGGTTATCATTATGGGCTATTGTGTGTCCAATTGGAGGAGGAATTTGAGGAGGAGGAATTTGCCCCCAAAAAAATATTTAATCAATTTTGGAATATGGCTGTAACATAACGTGGAAAAAGTGAGGCGCTACTTTTCGGATGCATCCCAAGAGAAGCTTCAGTGAAACAAACCAGTTTAACAAAGTGGGATTCAAGAAAACCCCACCTTTACCCATTGATCATGACGTATAAGACACATGGACTGAGTCTGTTGGGGAGTGATCTTAGCATTAGAAGCACAGAGTAAACTTCCTTCCAGGTGACTGTTGATCAAGTGACGGTGGGTTTTCTTATAAACTGCCAGAAGAAAGAGAAACCATGGTTGATGTCATCACCAGTGTGAGGAAAGACATTCCTCTTCACAGACGCAGCCTCTGTCAGTGCTTGTGCTAGTGAGTCCTACTTGAGACATGGAATTGGGTAACACCAGTATCCCCCTTGACAGCCTCACCTTCATAAAGCAAGTACATTATGTCTGGTTCAGAATGCGTACAATGTGTCTCTGGCTCGATCCCTTCTCTGAAGGAAGGCCTTGAGTGGAAGAGGACTGGGGTGTATAGAGTGAAGGAAGGGCTTTCCTTTGTTTGATTCTGCCTAGAGAATGGAGACACGCCCTGGCCTGATTATAACACAGTTCCTACCTGTAACATGGACACATTTACCTCAGTTTCACTCTCCAAACGAGTTTTCACAACCCCAACACAGTTTACAGAACTTCATACTGGGGAGTCGTTGAGTTTGACTGAATGCTTTCAGGAATGTCTTTTGTAACCTTTGTAGCTGCAGCACGGTGAAGGTGACTGAGGCTCGCGCCTCGGCCCTCGGCCCAGGACACTCACTGTTCAAACAAAGGCGTCTGTTTCCTGCCACACCCTCCTGCCCTTGCCCTGTACCAATGGGCGCTCAGCGCCGGAGTCGCTCCACTCTGCTCTGCTCTGCTCCGCTCTGACTCACCTCCGCAGCCAGCCACCACTTCTACTTCAAGTCACACTGTTCATGTCAGATAAGATAAGAGCACGGCCGTGCTGCAGGCGTGGATGTTGAAACCTCAGCATGTGCCACCAAATCTGCCTCTGGGTAATCAGCTAGCGCCAGACTCAAGTGATTCATGCTAGTTGTTCTCGATCACCTCATCATTTGTCCCAAAAAATACATAGCTTGAGAATGAATGCTGCATGGTTCCCCCTTGGACAGTGAGCCCTGGAGCTCCACAGGCAGAAGCGGCTGTTTCAGCAAGGCTTCACCTCCTCCGGCACCCTGAGAGAACCCCAGACCCAGGTCTCTGTGGAATCTCTTCCCTCCAGCTTGATGACGTGGTGCTGTGCAAGGCTGTCAGATCATGAATGAATGTTGGGTGTATCTGTTAACACCAGGAAAATAACCCATATATACCTCTTACATGGTAAGTAGAGTATGGTATGGAAAATGATTATGTTACCGAGCTGTAAACCGCGGCCGGTGGTGTGTGTGTGTTTAAACACAATTGTGTGTGTTTGTTTGGTATGTTTGAGTGAGGCTTGATGTTCCTGTTGACAGCCTACTGTGACTCCCATCAATGCTACCCTTATACTATAGCGCCCCAAGCAGCCTGAAGGGAAGTCCAAGTTTCGTTAGTCCACAAAAAAGGTGGTGTGACGAAAGATTCCGTTACCCCTCATTTTGTTTGTTTTCTGGGTGTATTGTGTGTGTGTATATCAACATCCACCAGAGAGAGGTGTGGTCCTGAGGTCTGTAATGACTGTGCCAATGAAGCAACTCTGTAATTTGAATGTTGGCATGGTACTTTGTTTGAGAGAGCTTGTGTGTGTTCCTTGAAATGTGTATTTCTTTCTTTGCTTTAGTGTGTTTCTAACTGAGGGTCACATGTGATGTACCTGTTAGCAGAGGCCCTAAGTACTTTTATTTACTCAAGCAAAAAAAAACTATGAAAATGCATGTGATATTGAGAGGAGAAAAAGATTGATGGATAAAGCGACACATCTATTCTATGAAAAGCATTGTTCTACTTGCTTTAATATAATTAGTAAGATTTAAGGTACTCTTGTGCACCATATATGACCCACATTGTCATGTTGGTCATATGTAACCCTAGCCCTATTGCACTACATCCCTACTGCTCTACAGCCCTACTGCTCTACATCCCTACTGCTCTACAGCCCTACTGCTCTACACCCCTACTGCTCTACAGCCCTACTGCTATACAGCCCTACTGCTCTACAGCCCTACTGCTCTACATCCCTACTGCTCTACAGCCCTACTGCTCTACATCCCTACTGCTCTACATCCCTACTGCTCTACAGCCCTACTGCACTACATCCCTACTGCTCTACAGCCCTACTGCACTACAGCCCTACTGCTCTACAGCCCTACTGCTCTACATCCCTACTGCTCTACAGCCCTACTGCTCTACAGCCCTACTGCTATACAGCCCTACTGCTCTACATCTCTACAGCCCTACTGCTCTACTGCTCTACATCTCTACAGCCCTACTGCTATACAGCCCTACTGCTCTACATCTCTACAGCCCTACTGCTCTACTGCTCTACATCTCTACAGCCCTACTGCTCTACAGCCCTACTGCTCTACATCTCTACAGCCCTACTGCTCTACAGCTCTATAGCTCCCCAACATCAAGGTTCAGAAACCTGCCTTGGAGGCGAGCGGTTTTGGCAGGGAGGCCGAGGAGATGAGCTCATCACATCAGAGCGTTCGACATCGAGAGAAGAAGAATACAGGAAGACAGAAGTGCGACTGTCAGATCAATAATAGAGGAAGCTGTTAAGAAGAACTTGTATAAATGAAGCAAAGAGACCAACATTGTGGTGGACCGAGCGTGTGTTTACTTATCTGGATTTGTGTAAATCTTTGTGTGTGTGACTGGTGTGTGTATGGTTACGGGTGGGGCTCTGAACCATGACTCCACGTTTAGGAATGAAGGGAGTGGTGCCATGTCTCCACAGAACAGTCATGTTTGGTTGAGAGGCGAGAGGGAGGTAGAACATGCTTGGTTCTCAACCCTCAACATGGACAGAGGGGCCTGAACACAACCAGTCTGCTTCACTTACTCTGAATGGAAGTCAGTGAGGGGAAACTCCTATGTAATGTCAACAGCAACATGAATCAACAACAGCGATAAAGCATCCAGAGATGTAATTATTCCCATTGAATGGAAGCAATTAATAGTATTTGTGCTTAATCAATTTTGCCTTTTTTCTTTGCCACCCTTACCCCTTCCCTCTCTCTCTCCCTCCACCTCCCTCCCTCCTGTGTTTAGCTCCGGTGTGGGATGTCGGCCCGGGGCTCAGTGGGGGAGCTGATTCCCCAGGACATGGCGGAGGTGTTTGCCCAAGAGCGGAGCACCAGAGGGGGCCGGAGGAAGAAGCGTCGGGGCTCCCTGGGCCGGGCCTTTAGCTGGCTCAAAGGCAAGAAGAAGAAGGAGCTGGGCTGCAATAGCCTGGACACACATCCTGGAGGGACCAACGCAGCCAGGCCGCCGCCCACACTGCCCCTCGGCCACGGTGAGAACCAGGAGGAGGAAACACCCCTCTACACCATGTGATTGTTTGGCTTTCAGTAATGTGCAGGTAGCCTGGCCAGTGTTCTCAGATTCGCTGTATGTCACACAGTGCTTCTGCTGTTGGCAGGCCTACGTTTTATACATTCAAACACTGATAAACCGTCTCTACAGATCTGTAAATATAAAGAGTGCCAGTGACCTTTTCTACCTGGGTGAAATATGGCATTGTTTGGATATGAAGTTGATCTCGGTGGCTGTAGTCTCTGAGCAGTGGTTTGTTGGGAGTTTGGTGTCCTCGTGCTGAGCTCCCAGGCATGTTTGCTCTCTGGAGGAGGACTGTTTGAACAGCATGTGACTCATGAACCTGCCCTTTGACCCCTGGAGCCTTTGTTTGCCGTGAAGAAATCTCTGTCCGTCCTGTTCTGGGATGCACTCGACCTGATTCTGTTGTCACGTTTCACACAGGAGATACTTTAAACATGTAGTACAGAAGTCAGAGATGTACATACACAAACATGGAGCCCAACACAGACGTACAGAGACGGTATGCCAGAGGCTCCGGGTCAGGGCTCGGCTTCCGGGCTGGGGGTTGGCACATGCCCAGTTCATGAAGCCCTGCCAGCTGATGCCAGAGCATAAGAACCAGGGGTGTTTCTCCTGACCGCCCTGCCCATGGGCTGCCTGGGGAAACTGATGTCAGGAGAGATCAAACAAGACTGAGAGTGGTTGTGTGTCTGTGTGTGTTTTCATGTGTGTGTTCAACCACTGCTAATGCTGCAGTCTTCATCATCAGATGGATAATGAACAGAAGCCTGTTGTGAGGGTGGGGAGAGAGAGGACTGGTGTTCCCCTCAGGTTGGGAACGTTGGAGGTTATCTAGGCTCCTTGTCCAGTGTTACCTCTCTGGACATCTGTTTACCTGACCTTTGCACCTCTGTCAACATATATTGGACCATGGAGTTCTCACCAGGCTGTCATGTTGAGTCTTTCTCTTTCTCTCTCTCTCTCTCTCTGTGCCTGTCTTTAGTGTATGATGTGCTTGCTGTGCTAGTTAAATGAGTCCTACAAGGCGCCGTCCTGTAGCCAGACTGAAGGCTATCCCGGCGCTGCTCACACACCCTCTCTCACTTCTGGAGGGCTTCACTCTTACAGATCTGCCCCTCTCTCACTTCTGGAGGGCTTCACTCTTACAGATCTGCCCCTCTCTCACTTCTGGAGGGCTTCACTCTTACAGATCTGCCCCTCTCTCACTTCTGGAGGGCTTCACTCTTACAGATCTGCCCCTCTCTCACTTCTGGAGGGCTTCACTCTTACAGATCTGCCCCTCTCTCACTTCTGGAGGGCTTCACTCTTACAGATCTGCCCCTCTCTCACTTCTGGAGGGCTTCACTCTTACAGATCTGCCCCTCTCTCTTCTGGAGGGCTTCACTCTTACAGATCTGCCCCTCTCTCTCTTCTGGAGGGCTTCACTCTTACAGATCTGCCCCTCTCTCTTTTCTGAAGGGCTTCACTCTTACAGATCTGCCCCTCTCTCTCTTCTGGAGGGCTTCACTCTTACAGATCTGCCCCTCTCTCTTTTCTGAAGGGCTTCACTCTTACAGATCTGCCCCTCTCTTTCTTCTGGAGGGCTTCACTCTTACAGATCTGCCCCTCTCTCTCTTCTGGAGGGCTTCACTCTTACAGATCTGCCCCTCTCGCTTCTGGAGGGCTTCACTCTTACAGATCTGCCCCTCTCGCTTCTGGAGGGCTTCACTTTTACAGATCTGCCCCTCTCTCTTCTGGAGGGCTTCACTCTTACAGATCTGCCCCTCTCTCTCTTCTGGAGGGCTTCACTCTTACAGATCTGCCCCTCTCTCTCTTCTGGAGGGCTTCACTCTTACAGATCTGCACCTCTCTCTCTTCTGAAGGGCTTCACTCTTACAGATCTGCCCCTCTCTCTCTTCTGAAGGGCTTCACTCTTACAGATCTGCCCCTCTCTCTCTTCTGAAGGGCTTCACTCTTACAGATCTGCCCCTCTCTCTCTTCTGGAGGGCTTCACTCTTACAGATCTGCACCTCTCTCTCTTCTGAAGGGCTTCACTCTTACAGATCTGCCCCTCTCTCTCTTCTGAAGGGCTTTACTCTTAAAGATCCATCCTCTCCCATACACACCCAGACATCCTACACATTCCTGAGCTCTATAAAGACATACATGGGTGGATGTTGTGATGGTGTGATGCATGTGATTGTGGGACCCATGGAGGTACCCCTGTGTGGAGGTAACGTGTGTGAGGGCTGGTCTACTGTGTGAGGGCTGGTCTACTGTGTGTGAGGGCTGGTCTACTGTGTGTGAGGGATGATCTACTGTGTGAGGGCTGGTCTACTGTGTGTTAGGGCTGGTCTACTGTGTGTGAGGGCTGGTCTACTGTGTGTGAGGGCTGGTCTACTGTGTGTTAGGGCTGGTCTCCTGTGTGTTAGGGCTGGTCTACTGTGTGTGAGGGCTGGTCTACTGTGTGTGAGGGCTGGTCTACTGTGTGTGAGGGCTGGTCTACTGTGTGAGGGCTGGTCTACTGTGTGTGAGGGCTGGTCTACTGTGTGAGGGCTGGTCTACTTTTAGGGTGTTAGTTCTGTACCTCCACACTCAGTTGCATTCCATATGCACGGTTTATGCCATGACATATAACATAAGGGTGTGAGTGTGTCTGTGTGTAGTGTGTGTTTGCGTGTGTGGGTGGGTCGCTCTTTGGATCAACTTTGTTGTTGCCTGAATGATCTGAGACCGGCGGGCCGCAGAACAGGTTTGAGAAGCTGGATTCTGTTTCACTTCCTGCGTCTCATGGCGGGAAGCAATCACACACTCCACCCTGGGAGGATTGTTCTGACTTACCCAGACTGCCACAGGAGCTGAACAGGACTTCCTGTGTCAGGAAGTGGAAGAGGGAAGGTAACAGGGAGGCCAGGACCTCTGCCTCACTGCAGGGTGGGAAATATTTTCTAACACCAGTCTGTCAGGAACCATACACACACACACACCTAAAACATGTTACCATTTGAGCAAAGGAGTAATTGCTGTTCCTCTGTGGGACAGGGTTGATTAACTGTTTGTATTCCAGACAGCTGAAGATGTCCTTCATCCAAACCCAGTCTGATCCTCCTGCAGATGGGTCTTCAATAGCAGTTGATGAGATTTTTAAGTTGAATGTGTGAAATATTAGTCAACACACCCTGGTATTTATCAGATCAGATTCAGATGTGTATAAAGGGACTCCAGGTACATGAAGCCAAAGCCAGCTACCCTGAAGGATCTGTTGGGATTGTTCTTGGTGTTGAATTTCATTACAGTCATCTTGGCCCTGAAGTGTGCTCCGCATCAGTTTTTCCTGGGCCAAGCCTAGTTGCAATCAACAACTGGGATTATTTAGGAAATCATATCTCAGTTTTTTGTCACGTGACATAGATATGTTACAATAGCTTCTCATAGCCCTCACACACTGTTTTCACGGCAGCAAAATTATTATAGACCAAAGAGAATTTTTATTAGCTACTTTACAGAAAGATGGATGATGAGAAGATGAAGCATGAACGCCTGTCCACCTTCTAACATCCCCAGTCTGGGATGTGACACTACTCTCCAGGACTCACTGTCTGGGATGTGACACTACTCTCCAGGACTCACTGTCTGGGATGTGACACTACTCTCCAGGACTCACTGTTTACTGGGATGTGACACTACTCTCCAGGACTCACTGTCTGGGATGTGACACTACTCTCCAGGACTCACTGTCTAGGTTGGTTGAGGGGCAGTTCTATGGGCGTATGTGAAGCCCTCTGTGACATTGCTTGTGAAAAGGGCTATACAAATAAATGTTGATTTGATTTTGACTGTTCTTTTACTCCCAAAGACTGTTTAATAAGCATGCACAAGTGTGCATAGTAAGCACTACCTGGCAGACACAACACACACACTTGGCTTGCATTTGTGCAGAGCAGGGAACTTCTATATTTTGTCCATGACACAAAAACAGGAATTATGATACATATGTATAGTAAATCTGTATGTAAAAAAATATGCGAAATGTTCTATTTATCATCTAATTTCCCAGCTGCTCTTCAGCAGCAGTGTGAACCTCCATGCTGCATCTCCCTCCTGCTGCTGGTGCTGCATCTCTGGCTGTCTCATGTGGGACCTGCCTTTCAGCATGCCTGTCAGCATGTCTATCAGCAGATACACTCCTGACAGGCCCAGACTGGTCCGGCTCACATTCTGCTGCTCCTTACTGGCACTGATCACAGGGAGACCTGGCTACGCCTCAGGCTGGGGCTGGGGCTGGAGGTAGGACTGGGCTGGGGCTAGGACTGGGCTGGGGCTAGGACTGAGCTGGGGCTGGGGCTAGGAATAGACTCTGACCTTCATCAGGATCTATGGGAATGACAGGTAGAGACTATGTGCAATCTGACAGCTGTAGTTGGTCTAATGAGGGGATTTATGACGTTACCACTGGTGGATACTAGCGATGCAGTTGGTGTGTGGGTTTTGTGTGATGGTGTCAAGTTGTGTGTGTCTGTGCTTTTAGGAGCATTAAGCCCACAGGGCCCTGTGTAGCAGAGGGCTCTGTGTAGCAGAGGGCTCTGTGTAGCAGAGGGCCCTGTGTAGCGGAGGGCCCTGTGTAGCGGAGGGCCCTGTGTAGCGGAGGGCCCTGTGTAGCGGAGGGCCCTGTGTAGCGGAGGGCCCTGTGTAGCGGAGGGCCCTGTGTAGCGGAGGGCCCTGTGTAGCGGAGGGCCCTGTGTAGCGGAGGGCCCTGTGTAGCGGAGGGCCCTGTGTAGCGGAGGGCCCTGTGTAGCGGAGGGCCCTGTGTAGCGGAGGGCCCTGTGTAGCGGAGGGCCCTGTGTAGCGGAGGGCCCTGTGTAGCGGAGGGCCCTGTGTAGCGGAGGGCCCTGTGTAGCGGAGGGCCCTGTGTAGCGGAGGGCCCTGTGTAGCGGAGGGCCCTGTGTAGCGGAGGGCCCTGTGTAGCGGAGGGCCCTGTGTAGCGGAGGGCCCTGTGTAGCGGAGGGCCCTGTGTAGCGGAGGGCCCTGTGTAGCGGAGGGCCCTGTGTAGCGGAGGGCCCTGTGTAGCGGAGGGCCCTGTGTAGCGGAGGGCCCTGTGTAGCAGAGGGCCCTGTGTAGCAGAGGGCCCTGTGTAGCAGAGGGCCCTGTGTAGCAGAGGGCCCTGTGTAGCAGAGGGCCCTGTGTAGCAGAGCCAGCTGTTTGGAGGTGCATGAGCTCCCACAGTGATGGTGACTTGAACGCCCACAGGACTTCCTCTCTCTTCAGTATTTACTTTTATCTCTCTGGTGGCCGCGGGTATTCTGTAGAAGTGTTCGGTCTTAGAGCAGTACAACATGTACACAGACAAACATGTACAAACGCTCTCTCTCTCACACACACACACACATGTACAAACTCTCTCTCACACACACACATGTACAAACTCTCTCTCTCACTCACTCACTCACTCACTCACACACGTACAAACTCTCTCTCTCACACACACACACACACACACACACACACACACACACACACACACACATACAAACTCTCTCTCTCACACACACACGTACAAACTCTCTCTCACACACACACACACACGTACAAACTCTCTCTCTCTCACACACATACACACACACACACACACACAGTGCCTCTTAGGCCCAGCCGCCACCTCCCGGTATTCAGTTGTTTCTGTGGTGCTCAAACAGGCAGGCAGCTAAGCCTAACCCCTACAGGAGGAGGCATGCTGGGACAGGACTGTGTGTGTGTGTGTGACTGTGTGACTGTGTGACTGTGTGTGTGTGTGTGTGTGTGTGTGCTCCCTTGTAAGTGTATGTGGAGCGTCTGTGCATGGAAAGGAGTTCTGTGTGAAGCTCCTACCTCCAGTATGTTGGAGTTTGTTAGCAGTATAGTTCTGAACCCTGGCTCTGGAGTGCAGCTTGTTCTGCTGACTCAGATCAGCCTGCTAAACTACATCCCCTCCCAGCTGTAAACATCAGGCCAAAAAGTCACCCTAAGGTTGTGAAATGCTCTCTATTGTTCATAGTCTTCTAGGTGCTGTGTCAAGAGCATACTCACTACCTTGGTTTCAAAACCTCTGATTACATGTATTTATAATTTGTGATTATTATGTCTTTTTTTAAGACATTTGCTTTGCAACCATTTCAACTGACTGAGAATGTTTTGTTTATTATGAAAGACTCCTCTTGACCAACAAATACATTTGTTTACAGTGATATGATAGGGTTATTATAAATCCAACTTTTAATCTGCGTTTCATATGTATTTTGTTTTTTACTAAGGCTAGAGGCTGATATCTGACATCAATACATTAAGATGACTAATATCATGGCCATCGGATTGGCTGTAGTTTTACTAATCCCTGTTGTAAACATCAGTTTGGGTCTCACATTGTCATCACCACCCTTTGACACCACAGACTTTATCTCAGAGTCCCCGGACAGATGGTGCTTTTTTCATACTGGTGATTAATTCAAACATAATTACTGGGCTCACGCAACTAGAGATAACATAAACCCTTGTTATTAACACACACACACATCTGTGTGTGTGTTTCCAATGTGTCATGGTGATGTCAGTATCTTTGTTGTGATCTATTCATTTTGTTGTTTGGGCACGACCATTTTCTATTTTGACCCAGTCTATAAATAACTTATTTTAATTTTTATGAAACTATAACCAAACCACCAAATCTATGCAAACATGTTGGATCGTTGACAAGCTGATGTACAAAACCAGACAGTGAAGGTGATACAAAGTGTAATTGGGAGAGGGTCACTCGTGTACCTGGGAGAGGGCCACTCGTGTAATTGGGAGAGGGTCACTCGTGTACCTGGGAGAGGGCCACTCGTGTAATTGGGAAAAAGTTCTGGAAAACAGTCATCAGGCAGGAGGTTCATTGTGGGAATGTTTCCCATTAGTTCAGGTGCCTTGACATATTAGCTCCCAGTATCAGGAAGTAGGCTGACTACTTTTCTCTTGTGCTGTTTGAGGTTTCCTCACCAGGATGTGGAGACATGCCCCGTCTATAAGGGTCATTTCAGAGAGATATTACAGTTTGATGGAGTCGGATGTTTTGAGTCTACTTCAAACACTTCTATGATACTTTTTAAACAATGTTGTAGGAAACAATAATGATTTTTATCTGGTGTACAACAGCTTCTAAGCTCAAATCTATCAGTTCATTTACTCCCCCTTGTGGGGAAACATTATGTTATGGTAGCAGAGAACAGACCCAGGAGAGAGCTTAATTATACCTAAAGGCTGATTGACTTTGTCAGCTAGCCAATAATACATTTCAGTTAGCTCAGTAGCTCTAATGAGGGGAGTTGCGTGTCTAGTGGTGGCTGTAATCAGGCTTTACTGGGGGCAGTCAGAGCCACCATCATGTAACCCTACCCCTGGTTTGATGGGCCTGGTGCCTGATCTCCCTGCTTTCCCCTCTAACCCGCTCTGTGTTTACGTGCCTAATCTCACCATGATACATGTCATAGTTGCACTTGGACCAGTGTGCACTGGGACCCCACCCAGAAACAGGAGGGGGACCGGCTGAAGGGAGGGGAGGGGGGTAAAGCGGGAGAGGAGGGGGGTCGTTAGTCGTCAGCCAGAGGGATGGGTGGATGCAGGCTACAGGATTACCGTCTGAGCTCCCATCGTCTCTGGTTGGTCTAGGAGCACTCTGCAGGGAGCGAACACAACAACATTCTCATCCTCATCTGCAGCAACAAGGGAAATCATGATCTGATTTGAGATTTTTTTTTATTGTCTTGTTGGATTGAGGTCTATCCAAGGTGTCTTTCTTTGGGGCTTTGATTTTACGTCTATAACTTTATAAATTGTTGGTCCTTTTACTCCTTTTGGAAGATTGGTTGTTTTTAGTCATTTCTATCTAGTCATGGTGGTCCTCCTCACCAACAATGTTTACTGCCTGCCATTGGTCTTCAAGAAAAAGGGTGAGTTATTTGACACCTAAAAAACACTAATTGATTTACAATACCCACTTTGGAAACACTTTCTTTCTTTGAATTCTTGTCCCATCTGGTCAGTCTAGTATTCCTGCTTAAAAGTAGAAGTAAGAGTGGGAGAAAGAACCCCCACAGTGGGTCAACTGGTTCTGACAGGAAACTGAGAAAGGAACGGCTGCTTGTGAATAGCTGCAGAATCTTGCAAATGAATCGCCGGAAACACGAAAATATGAAATAATGAAGATTTTGAGACTTGAAAGACTTCTTGACGTTACATATTATGGGAGATGAGATTAATGTGTACTTGTCTAATTGACAACCATTCTTAAGGCCATTACCGTGGGGACAAAGGTATATTTAGTGAGGATCTCTCCAAGCACATGTAGCCTTAATCAGCCACGTCCAGCTCTGAACTGTACAGTAGGGTACCGTGCGAGTGCAGGCATAACAGAACCAACCGTATTACATGAAAGTGTCTTAACAGGTCACCAGCCTGCTTGCTTCTGGACAGCCTCAGGCAGGATTCACAGCTCTGCTCCTGGTCTTTAGGGCACAGGTTTGGAAAACGCTTAGCTATGGAATTAGACAGTCAGTATGCTAATTGGTTAGGTAAGCAATAATTAAGTGCCTATTTTGGTGTTACTGGATATAACAGTGGACTGTTAAGTATACCTTAGTGACTGCGCTGCTAAATATATCTCAGTGATGCAATATAATTCCATTCTAACTGAAAGTCTTAGGAATGACAACATGGGCTGTTTAACACCATTTATATAATGTGTTAAATTGTCTTTTGGGCGTGGCCTGTTGCAAGGTACTTTTTTTTAAAATGATGGACAGTATAATCATGTAGTCACAGTGATTATTTTTGTCAATTGGACAGGATATGACTCCCATTTATTCTGTTAGATAAGTGTTTCTGGAAAGGAACTGATTGATTGGAGTCTTATTGCTACTGGAGGAGCTAGCAGGACTCAGTGTTGACTGAATTGTAGATCACATCTGATCAAGCTGCTTCTAAAGTGCTGACAGCAGTGCATTATACCTCCGTGCTATTGAGTTGACCACATTAACACAGACCGTTCCTTGACTGTTAGAACTCTGCACTCCGGATCATTGATATTCTGCTTTACTTTCTAAAAGCACTATTTGCATGTCGCAAGTTTGATGCAAGTGTCTGTTAAATTAATACAAAGTAAATGCATCAAATAATTTTATACCACCATTTCTGGTGATTTCTACAAATTAATTATCTCCAACAATTGTTTCTAAATATGGTAGAAAATTATGAAACATGCTAATTATAGAATAGAATGAAAAATCCTGTATATATTCATCACCTGGACATACAGTTAGGTCCATAAATATTTGGACATTGACACAATTTTCATCATTTTGGCTCTGTATACCACCACAATGGATTTGAAATGAGTTCTGAAGCATTTGGCTGAATCTGAGCAGATAATATTGCCCGAAACACTTCAGAATTCATCCTACTGCTTTTGTCAGCAGTCACATCATCGATAAATACAAGGGAACCAGTTCCATTGGCAGCCATACATGCCCACGCCATAACACTACCTCCACCATGCTTCACTGATGAGGTGGTATGCTTTGGATCATGAGCAGTTCCTTCCCTTCTCCATACTCTTCTCTTCCCGTCATTCTGGTACAAGTTGATCTTGGTCTCATCTGTCCATAGGATGTTGTTCCAGAACTGTACAGGCTCTTTTAGATGTTTTTTGGCAAACTCTAATCTGGTCTTCCTGTTTTTGAGACTCACCAATGGTTTACATCTTGTGGTGAACCCTCTGTATTTACTCTGGTGAAGTCTTCTCTTAATTGTTGACTTTGACACAGATACGCCTACCTCCTAGAGAGTGTTCTTGATCTGGCCAACTGTTGTGAAGGGGTTTTTCTTCACCAGGGAAAGAATTCTTCTGTCATCCACCACAGTTGTTTTCCGTGGTCTTCCGGGTCTTTTGGTGTTGCTGAGCTCACCAGTGCGTTCTTTCTTTTTAAGAATGTACCAAACAGTTGATTTGGCCACACCTAATGTTTTTGCGATCTCTCTGATAGGTTTGTTTTGATTTTACAGCCTAACGATGGCTTGCTTCACTAATGGTGACAGCTCTTTGGACTTCATATTGAGAGTTGACAGCAACAGATTCCAAACACAAATATCATACTTGAAATGAACTCTAGACTTTTTATCTGCTCCTTGTCAATGAAATAACGAACTCCCATGAGGGAATAACATACACCTGTCCATGGAACAGCTGAGCAGCCAATTGTCCAATTACTTTTGGTCCCTTAAAAAGGGGGGGGGCACATATCAAATGTGTTGTAATTCCTACACCGTTCACCTGATTTGGATGTAAATACCCTGAAATTAAAGCTGAAAGTCTGCACTTAAAGCACATCTTGATTGTTTCATTTCAAATCCATTGTGGTGGTATACAGAGCCAAAATGATGAAAATTGTGTCAATGTCCAAATATTTATGGACCTAACTGTATGTGACCCTTGTGTGGCCGTCTGCTAGCAGCAGTAAGGAAGCAGGAGGTGGAGGTGAGGCTGGTGCCCCCACCCTTCCAGGAGAACGTGTTCCTGGAAGGCAGCAGGCCCAAGTACCTGGAGGACCTTCACTCAGAGGCACGCGAGGGGCTCAAGCTGCTGCAGCAGGAAGGTAATGAGCATCACACACTCAGAGGCCTGCCTGGGTCAGCTGACCACAAGCTAACCCTCTACTGCCTTCCTGTGCCTGGGTCAGCTGACCACAAGCTAACCCTCTACTGCCTTCCTGTGCCTGGGTCAGCTGACCACAAGCTAACCCTCTACTGTCTTCCTGTTTAGAATCCGACAATGGAGTGGACTTCAAGGATGACCAAAGTATCAGTGTCAGTGTAAGTCTCTAATTGTAAATCAGTGTTGCTGAATACTACAGTGTGTGTGCTCCACCAGTGAACATTCGTGTGCTGCACCTTCGGGTATCTGTCCAGTCAACAGTGACAGTGCAGCAGAGTGAGTATTGCAGCTACAGTGAAAGGAGTGCCGTGGAATCAGACAGCACCATCCCAGACTCCGAGTCCATTGTCTCCACACGATCCTCGGTTTCCACCCGCTCCTCACGTTCAGGGCTAACCCGACAAGGTAACCTAACACACCCAAAACCCATCAGAGATGGCTGTGCTTTCACCCAAATATGTTTTGAGTTGTCATGCACTAGTCACCAAGGGAGTTACACAGCTGACCACATTGAACTCTAAATTGTTAGTTTTTGTCTAAATGACATGTTTTGAATGTGTTGCTGTTCTTCTGACATTTTGATCTCCTCAGCATCTACATTTGGGCCCCTGAGCTCAGGGAACAAGCCTGGGAAAGCTAAAGCTAGGAGGAGACACAGGAGGACCACCGTGATGGGGATACCACAGCATGTCCAGAAGGAACTAGGTACATAGATCATGCCTTGTGTTTCCTTATTTGTGGGGTCTAAGTCATGAGTCGTGGGTCTGAGTCGTGGGTCTGAGTCGTGGGTCTGAGTCGTGGGTCTGAGTCGTGGGTCTGAGTCGTGGGTCTGAGTCGTGGGTCTGAGTCGTGGGTCTGAGTCGTGGGTCTGAGTCGTGGGTCTGAGTGAATTTGGTTGACATATTCTTGATGTTTGGCTTTGTGACAGCTTCACAACTAACCTCAGAGGTGACTATAGAAAGTACTGAATATATCTTGATATTTCCTGTTGGTCTCCAGGCCTGGACAGAGCAGCCTGGGCAGCACAGGTGTTGGAGGAGGACGCTCGTCTCCACAATGGAGACGGTCCTCATCCAGCAGGTCCACAGGAGGGCGCCAGAGACCAGGCCCTTCTGCAGCCCACAGGCCCCCAGATGTCTGCCTCGCAAAGGCCCAAGTCTGTGGCCATCCCCTGGTTGACCACGGCCAGCAGCCTGGCCCAGCATCCTCCCAGCCCCGTTATGTCCATCTCCCCTCAGGCCACTTATCTGTCCAAGATCATCCCCAACGCTGTGCTCCCACCCTCCATAGATGTGGTGGAGATCAGTCGGGGGCGGAGCCGGAACAGCGTGCGCACTGTCAGCAAGAGCAGCCTGCTTTTGGCCAGCCCCGCCTCCTCCAGGGCCTCCTCCAGGGCCTCCTCCCAGGCCTCCACTCTCTCCTCCGCCTCCCGCTACAACCAACCAACATTTTCAGACAGCTCAGGGTGGAGTCGTTCAGAGTCATCAGAGACCCTGGTGTCAGACTCCTCCACCATCTCCAGCAGCACGGCCAGGCAGGGGCAGTCCCACGGGGAGGGAGCGTCTCCAGAAACCTCCCCTGACCAAGTCAGTGTCCGATCATCCATCAGCAAGGCCTCCAGGATCACCACATCCACCAATGGCAAGGCAAGGACCAGAGGGGAGGAGAGCAAGCAGGAGGGGAACTTCATCCGGAGTATGTCTGTAATAAAGTCCAAGAGAGCCCCCCCCCCTCCGAGTCGCTCGTACTCCCTACACAAGGACAAGATGAAGAGGCGCTCGCGGGACCTGGCAGAGGTCAGGGTGGTGGTGGAGTCTCCTCCTCATCTCAGCCCAGGGCAGGGTGGGGAGGCCAGGTCTGGCTACACTGCAGACACCAGCTCTCTGGAGGAGTCCTCTGTGTCAGCCAGCCCACTCAAGCCTCAAAACAAAATCCCAAATGACGATGTTGCAGAGGCTGAGCCTGCATCCACAGACTCCTCTTCTCAGACTCAAGCCTCCAAGGAGAACGGCCTGAAGACCACTGTCTCTCCCTCCAGTGGCTACTCCAGCCAGGGGGGCACGCCCACCCTCCTGGCGAGACAAACCCAAAGCGTCTCCCCTAAGCACAAGAAAGGATTCCTGGCCAAACTGCAGAATATTTTCCCTGGGGCATCTCCTTCACCTCACCATGCACAACCTGCAACCGCTGACACCTCCAAGCCCGTCCAGGCTGACCCCGCCCCTCCAGGGGGATGTGTCACTCCCACTCCCTCGGTTCTGGCCCTCAGAGGACTGTTTGATATACCACCCCAACCCAGGGTCCCCGCCCCCCCAGCCCCTCCACCTGAGGTGTGGGTGCATAACAAGCGCAGCTTTGAGCTCCTGCTGGGGCCCCCGGCCCCCACAGACACGTACGCAGCCTTGAGGAAGAACCCCAAGGACAGACGGGCACAGAAACAGTCTGGTTCTAAAGAAGCTTCACTGAAGAGTTTGTCAGCGGAGAGAAGAGATGGAGAACAGCCACCAGCACAGCAGACCGTAGCCGTGCTAAAGAGGGTTTCAGATGCAGTGGAGAGCAAGGTTCTAGAAGGTCATGAGCAGGAACAGTCATCCTTGATGATATCAAGCAGTGGAACCGCTATGTTTGAGTCAGGAAAGTTTCAGGGAAGTTTAATAGTCCAGGCTACTGGAAATTCAAGTTCAGTGGTTCACGAAGAGGAAAATGAACGTCTAAATCAGATGGAGTCTACAGAGAAGAAAGGGAATGCCACAGTAGCATGGGGAGATGAACAACAGAATGTCAAAGGAAGTTTTCTAGTAAACGGAACGTCAGTCAGATTAGTAGCAGAAGGTCTAACAACGTCACAGAAAGCTGAGACTAAGACTGCCTTACAGACTACAAATCAAGCCCAGGTGGTGAAGACTGCGTCACCACCTAAAAGTGACACGTTGTGTGTGTGTGCCCATGCAGTAGCACGTGTGTCTCCCTCCCCCCCCCCCGGCACACCTCCCCCCCTTGCCGCCCACCAAACAGACCACACCTGCGTCCCACCTCAGCCATGCCCCCCCAGAACCCCTTGTTTCCCCCACAGGGGAGTTGTCATGGCCCCTCCCCCCTCCCCTACTGGATGCCCTCATCCAGCCCCCCCACAGTGTCCATGATGACAGCGATTTCCCCCCTCCGCCACCCCCATTTTCTCCAAGCCAGGTTGGGCTGGATGTGACAGAACAGATTCCCCCTATTGAAGAGTCACAAGGTGAAAAACACCTGATCATCCCCCCCCCAGATCTCTCCAAGCAGTGTGATTCAGTGAAAGAACCTGTTCCAAAGCTTGATCCTTCAAGCCCTTCTGTCACAGCTGTAAATGGTCCTGCTCTGGAGTCTTCAGCAGTGACGACCAAGGTTCGGTCCCAGAGCATCCCGCCCCCACCTCCCTATGCAGCCCCTCTACCCCCACCTCCCAAAGAGGCCCTAGCGTCAGCCGAGAGCAAACTCAGTCCACCTCAAAGCATTCCTCCTCCACCTCAAAGCATTCCTCCTCCACCTCAAAGCATTCCTCCTCCACCTCAAAGCATTCCTCCTCCACCTCAAAGCATTCCTCCTCCACCTCAAAGCATTCCTCCTCCATCTCAAAGCATTCCTCCTCCACCTCAAAGCATTCCTCCTCCATCTCAAAGCATTCCTCCTCCACCTCAGGTAGTTCTGACCTCACCACAACCCCAAGAACCTGCAAAGATCTCAGCCCAGGATGCTGCTACTTCAACTGAGAGGGTTACGGTGCCCTCGCCCCCCAAAGTGATCCCACCTCCACCTGAGAGCACTCTTACCCCACCCCAGAGCACCCCTTCTCCACCTCCCCTAAAAGAGTCCCAGACACCCACTCAGGAGGCCACCTCACCACCCCAACCAGAGACCCTCCAACCTCCATCTCAGAAGACTACCACACCATTTACTCCACCAGCCCCTGCCACCCCCCTTATTCCCCCAGCACCCCCAATCCCTGTGAAGGTGCCTGCTAATGTCCCACACCAACCCAGTGTGGTGAGCACAGAGAGAGGGGGCCAGGAGCTGAAGTCCCAAAGCGAGACCTCTCCACCAGTGTCCTCTGCTGAGGGAGCCCTTCCTGTTGTCACCCCCTCCCTTCTGCAGATGATCAGGCTCAGGTCTGTCAAAAACCCTCCTTCACAGACCCAGGACCAGACTCCAATCCAGACCCAGGACCAGACCCAGGACCAGACCCAGGACCCGACTCCAATCCAGACCCAGGACCCGACTCCAATCCAGACCCAGGAACAGACCCCAATCCAGACCCAGGACCAGACCCAGGACCCGACTCCAATCCAGACCCAGGACCCGACTCCAATCCAGACCCAGGAACAGACCCCAATCCAGACCCAGGACCAGACCCAGGACCCGACTCCAATCCAGACCCAGGACCAGACCCAGGACCAGACCCAGACATCGGCCTCTGGCACAGCCACCCAATCCTCCAACAGTGTTTCAAATCCAGCCTTCACCAGCCATGAGGCCCCCCAGAAGCCTATACGCAGATCACTAATCATGATCTCTCCTCCTCCTGTCGATGCATCCCCACCTGCTGTCCTCACCTCACACCCATTTACCGTGCAGTCCCATTCCAACACACCAGTACTGCAGTCCCATTCCAACACACCAGTACTGCAGTCCCATTCCAACACACCAGTACTGCAGTCCCATTCCAACACACCAGTACTGCAGTCCCATTCCAACACACCAGTACTGCAGTCCCATTCCAACACACCAGTACTGCAGTCCCATTCCAACACACCAGTACTGCAGTCCCATTCCAACACACCAGTACTGAATCTTCCCCCAACCTCAACCACTCTTACTTCCCCAACCAAAAAATCCCCCCCTGCCACGACCACCACCCCCTCTATGAGGCTGCAAGAAGCTATCCGCTTGAGAACAGCAGCCAGAACAGCTAAAGACAGCTGCCCCTCTCGCTTGAGCATGCACTCCCCAGCTTCCCCACCGGGGGCAGACCTCCACAAGTCTCCTTCCGCCAGTGCCAGCTTCGTCTTTTCCAAGAGTACAAAGAAGGTGGTGATGGACCCTTCCTCCTCACAAGTAGCCACGGCCAACTTCGACAACAAGCTGGTAGCACAGCTGCCATCTGTGTCCGGTCCCAGTAAGGCAACAGAAGTTCAGAAGAGAGGGCTCAAAGTGCCTCCACCGGTGGCCAAGAAACCACAGGCCAAGGCTGGTGAGGCTGAGGCTGGTGAGGCTGAGGCCGGTGAGGCTGAGGCCGGTGAGGCTGAGGCCGGTGAGGCTGAGGCCGGTGAGGCTGAGGCCGGTGAGGCTGAGGCCGGTGAGGCTGAGGCCGGTGAGTCCGAGGCCGGTGGGGCCGAGGCCAGTGTGAACATTGAGCATGTGCAAACTGCTGGACAGCAAGCACAGTCAGACAACATTAAGGGTAAGGAGTTAGTAACTCAATATGTAAGATACACATACTGCTTTTAGAAGTTACACCTCTAGTTGATAAGAAGACGATATCATCTAGTTGTTCTGTTCCTCCCTTGCAGGTTCTGAAGAGGCCCCCAGTGGAACAACAGCATGAGGCGCCACTCTCTCCCTTGTTATGAGCAAGACCGAAGAGGAGAGGACCATCAAAACAGACTTAACCAGCATGTATACAAGAGGATGGACAGAGAAGAGGAAGATAAATCAGATGACGGAAAGTAAAAAGGTACTTTGAGTTTGATGTTATTAGTTTGGGTCTTTAAATGTCTCTACCTTTTGTACTATACATTTATATTTTCTTTGTTAGAAAGTCTTCTAGCTTTCACTTTGATATTTTGGTCTGCTGTCGACAGCCCAATGCCTACTGATATAGTCACAACATGTCGCCCTCTTGTGGCATGTCATGTTTTTACGTCAATGTCAGGCCAACTACTGCAAGTGGGGAGCTATGGGCGCCTATATGTATTATACCCAAATGTTTTACTTCTAAGATATTTATATAATTATAAGAAAAGAACATGCACTATTAAATCCTGCTATATATCTTTGAGGGCAGGTTTCGCAGCCTAGTATAGGACTAAAGAAAACAAGCTCAATGGAGTGTCCTGGACTAGGCTTAATCTGTGTCTGCAAAACCGGCCCTAAAAGTCTGATTTCTTCCATGTCCTAAAACTGTATGGAGTTAAGTTATTTTTTCCTGTGTAGATACTTTCAGTTTCATTTTTGAGCATAGTGAAATGTGCCATCTTCCTTTACGGTTTTATTATAATGACATCTTTATCTTTCCTCGTTTCTACACCTATTAATTAACCCCAAATGTTTATTTGTTTATTCATGCTACATTTGTGTAAGGGTTGGTCCAAATCTGCATATAACTTTAAATTTGTGTTTGGTTTCGTAGTTTTTGCTGTGCAGGTACTGGAGGATCATCCTTCATGTCATTAAATCCTTCACATGTTGAGTCTGATTCCGGTCTTAGTTTTTATGGTTTTACTTATGGTTACTGAGAATATATAAATCATATTCTTACCGGATGAAGCTACTGTACTTTAGATTTATGTTGTTTATTGCCCAGAGAGGAAGATACTCCTCAACTGTGCAATACAAATACTTTGGATAATGAATCATTTTCAAAGTGATTAGCATGATTGTAAAAATAATCAAAGAAATGATTATTCACGTTCATGTATTTCAATAAAAGAGAATAAATTGTCACAATGAATTCATGTTTTCTCCTTTAATTGACCCTGATCACATATCTGATGCCCAACGATTGATCCAGGGCCATGCGTTTATGGGTTAAGACAAGAGAATATATAGCATCTTGTGATTAAGTCCAGAAGACTCAAAGAACTAAACACTTGAAGAAAAGGAACTGAAGATCTTGAAGAACAGAACTTTCACCAGGTAACACTGCTGATGATTCATGGGACCCACCATGAATCATTGGTGGTTTCCATTTGTAAAGAATGTTCATCTGTAACTTAAATGGGTATTCCTTGCAACACCTCTGCTGGTATGTGTTAAATGTAATCTGGCATCTTTAGTGAGGTGTGTGGTGTCATTTGTCTGTCTTGGGTGTATACATACCTGTGTAGAGTACGATAGTGGCTTCTGAGATGAGATTACCTCAATAGACAGTCCTCTTGCAAGTGTTCCTCTTGCAGAATTTATATTTTTATAATATACTTTTACAGATCTTTTATTTAGCTTTTTGAAAAACTCATTACAATGTTATTATTTGTACAAAAGATGTCCTGTTTCAGTTTGGACCTGCATGTGAACTGTTTTTAAAAAGTAAATCCTGTTTGGAATGTCCCAACTTAAAACAGTCAAGGCCAGCGGTTCAGCGGTTCCAATAAATGATTGACAATCTATTTTATGTGAATCCACAATGTTTTTTCATTCAATTCATAAAATGTCTTCATTTGTAGTATTTGTCTTGATCCATACCTTTTTACTATTGTCATTACCCAAGTGAGTCTCCCCGATCGTTACTTTACATGGACCCATAACCCTAACCAATTAACACCAATGGTATTCTCACCTGTAGACCGCAACCTAAAGGCAATATTCCCCTGTTTCTCCAAATAACAAAAATAATTTGATCAATCGATCAAACATCTTAATATAAACAAACAATGTAACAATCTCCATGGTTACTTGTTACATGTTTCTGTGGTTGGTTTCATTCAACAACTCACAGTGGGTGTGTCCATGGAAAATATTGGATCATCCAACAACTCAGTGGGTGTGTCCATGGAAACTAGACAGGTGTGGGAGTGGCCTTAAAGAGACAGTGTGAGAGCTAGAGAGTTTGAGTAGCCTACTTTATAACTACTTTATTGAACTAACAGTTGTACCAAAGGACTGCTGTGTAACAATGAGCAAATCTTCAGGAGGACCTGTTGAGACTGACTGAATCCTGGTTCATTCCAGAATATATAACATCTCTGCTGGTAGACGTTCTGGACTCAAAGTTCAGATTCATCCCTGACTGAAACGGTCCACATTCCTCTCACCTGTAACTCATGCAGTGATGACGCATGATCGTGATAAGCATTCACATATCTGCGTAGGATAAATGAGCAGCTTTTAAGACAGCTTTTCTGTTCATAGTGACGGCAGCTCCATTACTGCTGGTATTTTACTCAAACTACTTCTGACATAGGTGGGATACCAGACACAGGTGAGGTACGTAGAACTTCAAGAACCCTGATATGAACTGGAACGTATGGGTTATTCAACACCTGCTTGCATCGATTCTCTTTAAGGCAGCCTTTTCATGTAAGTGTGTCATTGGTTTTGTGTGCTGTATGGTGACTCAAATAGAGAATGTAAAATGTTTCCCTTTTGAGTTGTCATACCTGTTATGATTGTTGTAAATTGAAGGTACGAACAATCACAACAGGTACTCCTGTTGTGTTCACACCAAACGAGAAGCGAATTATTCGCGCGTCGAGATTACATGTAACAACATGTATAACAAGAGACAACAAAATTCGCGTAACGCTGTGTCGCGAAAGTTGATCTGTAGTTGATGTACAGATGTAACAGACGTTTTAGAACAAACGGAGGGAAGTCTGTGCGCATCCTCTGCTATAAGACACTACTTCGTATTTGTTTTATAGTAGTAATTTCGGACATGGTTGACGAAGAAAAAAACTGTTGGCTCGTAGCAATTCGTGCGAATAAACACAAATGAACGCGAAGCAAAAATTCGCTTAATTCGCGCGAATAATCCGCTTCGCGTTTGGTGTGAAACATCCAGATGTGGGTCACTTTATATCGTTGGTGTGACTGTGCTTTAGATCATTGATGTGACTGCTTGTGTTTTTGTCTGTAGGTGAGTTTCAGGTTACTGTCCCCCGCGGCCACGTTGTAGCAGCCCAGGGACAGCAGGTCGTCCTGCCCTGCAGCTTCCCAGTGAGCGGCAGCCTGGGCAGCTTGGTGGTCACCTGGCAGAGGGGGCAGGAGGTGGTCCACAGCTTCTATCACGGGACAGACCAGCTGGACCGCCAGAGCCGTCGCTATGCCAACAGAACCAGCCGGATGCACTCCGACATGGAGCGGGGGGATTCCTCTCTGCGTCTGGAGCGCACCAACATGGAGGATGAGGGAGACTACACCTGCTCTGTCAGCACGCTAATGGGGAGCCAGAGGAAAACCTTGTCTTTGAAAGTAGCAGGTAATCACACTTCTGATGTCAGTAAACCTCTTAAAATGTTTAGAGTCATTTATGGGATCATAATGAATTGCCAATTGATTGTTTAAAGTTCTAAAACATGTAGAAGATTAAGACACTAAATGTTTTGTATAATTTCAGCACTGTACGCAGAACCACATTCAAACTTGAAAGTATCTCCCAGTGGCTTGGAGCTGCTGTTGACTTCACACGGAGGACGCCCTGCCCCCTGCGTTCAGTGGCTGGATGACAGAGGAGAGGACATCACCAACTACACAAGCACACTCGTCATGCAGGACACAGAGGGACTGTTTACAGTGTCCAGCAACCTGACTCTGCAGTCAGCAGGCTCCAGGAGCCTCACCTTCATCTTGCAGAACAGGATCCTGGGCCAGGTGATCAAGAGAAACTTCACACTGGACACAGGTAAAGCACTACAACATACCGATGGTTTATTTCACATTTGTTTATAGAGTGAGACTGGAAAGTATGAGTGTGAAGGCATGGTAGAACAGAAGTTAGGAGGCATGGTATAACAGAAGTTAGGAGGCATGGTAGAATTCCTTGAATGAATCATGAATAATTCTTAACCAAATCCTTTTCTTTTTTTTTTTTCTGTAAAGATCTTACAGGTATTGGTGCCAAGTCATCACGGACCCATGACAGAGCCATATGGGGGGTTGTGTTATTCCTTGTGATAATCATCTTCTTACAAGCAACAGCATTAATATTACAGAGTAGAAACTTACACCAAAGAAAACCAACAGCATTGAGAACAGAACATGTTTAAACACCAAAGGAAACCCTAATGTTCTATAGTGCTGTTACATGGAATGCACTGAAAATTTGACTGTAACTTGTAACTGAATTCAAAATTCATTTCAAATGGTCATATACCAAACAGCGTGAAGAGGTTAAATACATTTTCATGTTTATGTTTTGTGTAAAGAATGCTATGGAGAGCTAAGTATTTCACTGTCAAGTTCTGAAACTAGAAATATTATTTCAATATTTGTGTAATGTTTTTTTTTTTCTTGTTTTCATTTTTAGGCCAGTGGCTTAGAGCTTGTTATATTGTTCAGTATTTATTCAAAACAAGTTGCCACCATTCAAGAACACACATACTCTTTAATTTGTCAACAATTTTATTTCTTCCACATAACCCATGTGAGGGATGACGGACTAGCACCTGCTAGCACCTGGTGACTCAATCTCCCCCTCTTCCCTGTTTGGCCCAGAGCCCTGATCCAGTTTGATGGTGCTGGTAGAGGTAGTGTGCTTTGACACAGGGTCATATTTCATCAGGAAAGAGAATATCCTGTTTCATTTTAAGTCTGATTCATATTTCTGAATAACCAACAAGAAAATTCTTAGGCTTGTCACGGTAGATTTTTTTGTCATATGTTTCCTGCTATAACAGCAGCATGTATTGTAGCAAGCTGGCTTGTTCACATGAGATTCTGGATAAACACCTGAGGACAGGAGGCGCTGATGCATTCTAAATAAACTAAAAACTACAAAAGTACATTTCCATACTTTATTTTAAA
The DNA here is from genome assembly GCF_038355195.1 of Osmerus mordax. Lineage (NCBI taxonomy): Eukaryota > Metazoa > Chordata > Actinopteri > Osmeriformes > Osmeridae > Osmerus > Osmerus mordax. The sequence goes on along the minus strand of NC_090058.1, from coordinate 274,236 downwards.
TGGGATGGTTAGTGGTAAGAATATGTTTAGTGTTGGTTCATGTTTCACAAACACACTGATGCTACTGCCACTTCAAATGCCAGACCCTGTCTCTTCCACCCACTACAGCCATAAGAGTCAGAGTCCACCATCGGCACCCAGGATCTCATCATCATCAGAGATCGGAATATTCTGGTGGTCTTCTTCTCTGCTCACGGACCAATCTCTTCCATCTGCCTTACACTCTTCTTCATGCCCGCAGTGAGACTAGTGGTCTTTCCTCTCCTACCACTGATCCCTTTCCTTTATAGACTGAGAAACCCCCCTCTCCTCCTCCTCCTCCTCCTCCTCTAGTACAAAGACATCACTTAAATCTGAACCTCTCTCCTCATGGTCCTTCTGCTGTCCCAACTCTGGTCCCCCACTCTTCAACCCCCTCCGCTCTGCCGGAGGGGTGTCTCCTGGGGCAAATGACTGCTCTGCTGGGGTTAGGGTGAGGTATGACTGCTCTGCTGGGGTTACGGTGAGGTATGACTGGTCTGAGATCTGCAAAGGGCTGCTTGTTACTGAGCCTGGAGGAGTACAGCGTGACATCACATTACAACCACACATTCCCACAGTTTTAGCTGAAGCAACATTTTCACGTTATCCTTATCTGTCAAAGAGGCATATTTAAGTTGTTTTCACTATCCTCGTATCTTTACTGTAACCAATTAAAAGGGAGGGGTTATTTGCCTAGACTAAAGGACATGAACTGACCTTCAAGCAAGGCACTTCTTAATCTTGAACATGTGGTGTTGCAGCAATCGCATATGGTGTGTTCCCCTGTGAGGGCTCTCCACCTGCAGGAGAGGGAGATGTCAGGGTGCCGGGACGAGTTACAGGACTGTTGAAACTCAACAGATAAACATATTACCCATGCTCTGTGTAGGAGCAGGATTTGTGCAATGGGCCGGGTTCTTCTGACGTGAGGAACACGTTACAGTGCATAGTGACCTGAATAGATTGAACATTGCATTACAGATACTCTGAAAGATGGGACTAGGTTTTGTCCATCGGTACTGTTCCTCAGACAGACCCAGAGGGAAGAAACCCACTAGGGTTCTCACCTGGACGTGGGGGTCAGAGGTGAACTGGAAGGCACTGAGGGAGAAGCGGAGGGAGCCGTCAGTCCGGGGCGACACAAAGCGAGCCCTGCCCAGGTTCCTCTGGCTCTCCTGCATACACCTGAGACATGAGGTTAAGAAGGACAGGTCATAAACAAAGTAATGCTTACAAAAGCAGGGGACATCCTATTTGAGCATTTCACAGACATACCCAAAGTTGTCAATGATGGTGTGCGTAGCAGAGGTGCCACTGGTTGTGGTTGCATAGCAATTTCTAATGAAGAGCTTTAGGCTTCCATGGGGTAGGTGAAGAGCAGTGACCTGGAAGTTCACAGTCTGCCCAAGCAGGTACACTTGAGACTGGGCTGGTGTGGTCCATGAATCTACAACATCAAAAAAAATCAAGACATATCCCAATGACCAAAATCTGTTCATTTGGCCACCAAGCCCTTAAAGTGTAGGAAAAGCTTACCATCCATCAACTGAATTTGGAAATCAATAGAGCGCCACTTTAGTGTTTTATGCATAATGCGTGTACTCCAGGTAGGGCGCACCGCGAGCCGATAAACGTGATGATACCTGTGGAATAGGGTTCATCGTGTTCAATTGCCAACCTTGTCAAAAACGATTAGCAGACGTTAAACGATAAATCTCACCTTGGAAACCGACAAACGACATTCAGATTTACACTACGCGCTCTGAAGCGGATGGGCGAAGGGACATAGTGAAGCACGAATTTGTAGCTGAAAGAGTCGGAAGCCTCCTGTATGTGAGGATATTTGTAGGCTAGAGGTTCGCGACATAATTATGTTGAACAGACTAAAATATTGCACTAAAACACTTACCTCCCATTTGCCATCGCAGTCTGTCAAATGATAGGTAAATAGCATGTCGTTACGTGGTCTGAGAACACCGTTGCTTTTGCAAGCGTCTCCCAATGTCAGTTCCTTTGCGTCAGCACCAAACCCATAGAAAGACCGTCTGACCCGCAAAACCAATTCTGATGTAGAGCAAGAGACAGAAACGTCCGGCAAATAAGTAAAGCCCTCCTTACTCCTCAGGTCGGGTCGTGTGGGATGCACGTCTCGTTGGATTTGAAGAGGCGACGTAGAGGTAAACTTGCTTGTTGGTTTAACCTCTGGGATGTGCTGAGGCGACTCAGCACAAACTCTTTTGGCTGATATCATCAGAGCTGATCTGTTATCTTCAGATGTCAGGTTCATCATAAAACAAGTGTTTTTTGATGTGCCCAGTTTGAAAATCTTTCTCCTGGACTTGACGGCATCTGGACTCAAGACAGTCGAGGACTCATACATATCCGTTGAAGAATTTGCGACGTTTAGTGTAAATACACTCCATAAAATGCAGACACACCACTTTTTCATCTCAAGAGATGTTTTCTAGATACCTCTACAGCGACCTGTACACGGCTGGAGGTAATGAGTCATCAAGTCCATTTATACTACGTTCCAAAAACTGAGACAATCCCGCCACTCCCTGGCATACTAATTAGTTCACAAGGTATACAACATCTAGAACATCATTACAATCATAGAATCATTAGAACATAGATTGTATTTGAAATGCGAAATTGATTTAATATCCTTGTTCACTTAACATTCACATGATGACACAGGTAGGCATGCTATCACTCGCCAGTCATGAGTTTAATAATTTAAATATACGTAGACTTTCTCCCATATGAAATACCCCAGCTTCCCCCCTCATCCCTCCCCCTTCTGTTGTCCTCCATACACTTCTTCAGCTCTGCATCCCCCCTCTCCACAGAGGGCGTATCCAGCTGAAACAGTATTTTTAAGATATTTGCAAACATACATTTCAATACAGCTTTGTTCCTATCTTTGCTGCTCCCGTATCGACTGATTTCTCCCGTCGTTAACAACATAGTATAATCCCAGGCCCTTGAGTGGTCCGTTTGCTTGAGAAGAGTGTGTTTACTGGATCATCTGTAGACATGTCTCATTCCATTTTGATCAAGTTTTCAAAACCAAGTTGAAAGCTGGTTTCAAAACTTAATCACACACATAGTGAAAGCAAAGGAGACCGTTTTTTCAAAACATTTTTCGAAAATATTATTTCAACATTTCAAAACCTCTATTTTGAATTTTTTTTAATATTTATTTTTTCAACCATTCAAACCAGGGACTCTTTTAACCCTGTGAGATGTTATTGTTGCCCTGTAGTTTTCTAACCCTGACACCTGGAACTCCATCCCTAGGGATAGGATTGTTTTAAGTCTGAAAATGTGTACATAGCTTTCAACAAATATATAAGGCAGGGCTCTCAAGTTTTATAAAAAGTTTGGAGTGATATTATCAGACCTGCCAACATTTTGGTACCAAAATCCAGGAGGTCGAGGTGTTGCTCGTGTTTCTGATTGGCTGATAGGGTGATAGGTGTTTCTGATTGGCTGATAGGGTGATAGGTGATAGGTGGCATTAGACTCTGTAGGCTATAATTGAACTCGGCAGAAAACTTCCCTCCGTATTTCTGAGCCTTTTCCATTAATTGTATACAGCATTGCTCACCAAAGGCTTAAAAGCAACACTTTTGCAAACCTTCTGTTGAAGGTATTGATTGTTTTCAACATTCTGCACAATAATCAAACCTCTATTTATATATATTATATATTATATTTTATTTTATATTCTATTGTATATTTTACTTTAATTCTAATTCCACTTAGTATTGCTAGTTATGTACCCTTAGTATAGTTAGTTCTCATATTTAAATGTAAGATTCCTATATGTTTAATGTATGCACCTTCCTGCCAAAGCAAATTCCTTGTCTGTGCAAACTTTCATGGAGAATAAATCCCATTCTTATTCTGATTCTGAACATAGCACAGGAGAGTATAGTTGAGTACTCATCAATGATGCATAGATTTTTCAACCTTTCACATTTTTATACTTGTCAAATTGTTATACCTTTCAAATTATTATACCTTTTGAAACGTTTTATTTGAAACGTTCTTTTCAACAACAAAAAAATTCAACCTTTCAAAAATGTTTTAATAAACTTTACTTCTAAAACATTTTTTCAACCTTTTCAACATTTTTTTTCACACACAGTGAAAGGAGAGGAGAACATAGAAGCTTAAAATAGAGCAGAGCAGAGTACAATCGAGTATAGTAAAACAAAAATATGTTTAATACCTTTCAAAACTCTTTTGGGTAACTTTGAAATATATATATATATATTTATATATATTTTTATATTTTTTGTGAAAATCACGCCAGCAGGTGGTAGTAAAACACAACTCCTGAGTTGCAGTGGTTGTTTTTTCAGTTTAAAAAAACATTTCATTGTTTGACTCTCACCTAAAAGTGACTTTTTCAGCAGACTCAGTATAGAGCTTATTTAGTGACCAGGGTGTTATTGATATGAAATCAATAAATATTGTTTAGCAACAAAATTAAATTTTTTCAAATAATCTACTTCACAACTCTTATCAAATTATTAGTCATTTATAAACAAATCCTTTACTTTCAACACTCAACTAAGGGTTTTCAAAATGTCTCTTCATCACAAACCTGGGCGGCACATCTAATTACACATACACCAAAGTGACCAAAACACAAGTTTCTACCCAGCAAATCAGATTGAAACACACGCAGCACAGTATAAATTCCATATACTATCACACCATGCCCAGAGGGTGTGCCAGAGTCAGGTACCCCTCTCCCTTGGGAGCAATAACTCGGTTATATGAGCATTTTCTTCTGTCTCTTCAACAGGACTCGTCTCTAAGCAGAGGGTAACATGTGTCATTTCAATCTGGGGTTGGTTTGTATCTTCTGAGATGCAGGAGAAGGTCAGGGGTCAGGGCTTAAAGGTTTGGATGTCAGAGAGGTCGTGGGGAAAGGGACAGTGGTGGACCCAGGACACGTCCAGAGACAGGCCCCAGAAAGATTCTTCCAGATAATTCTGACATCCTCTGTGCCACCATGCTATTCTCATAGAGGGCTGGCTGAATGTGGGCGTTTAATGTGCTCCGCCTGACTACTTCCTAAAGGTGAGTCCCCACCCCCAGCCACTCTCCTCCCCCACCATGTCTTTCTCCTCTCCACACATATGCTGCTCTAACAATATGGGACGAAAACATCCTCTTGAAGTTAAGCTGGAGTTGACTTGGGGAGGGAGCCATTGTTAGTGTTAAGTATTGTTACTCCCAACAACCCCTCTGGGCAAAAGAGCCCAGGTCTTCATTCATCATGATGGAAGAGTGGAGTAGAAGACCCTGCCCGGGGTTATGGGTCCCAGGGGATTAGTTCTCACTAGCAGGCATGGATTCCTCCACAAGTAGCAGACTGGAAGACAGCCTCTCACTTGGCTTCCAATGTGGGATTGGAAAGAGAAGGAACTCTGTGTGTGTGTGTGTGTGTTTGTGTGTGTGTGTGTGTGTGTGTGGGTGTGTGTGTTTGTGTGTGTGTGTGTAAAAAGATGATTCATCAAACTAACCCAGTGATACTAGACTAAGAGTAGATGCAGACAGGGTTTACTAAATATGTTTGTCTTATTTCAGCTCCCTCTGAAAACAGCCCATGAAGATGTATTATCATAAACTTCAGAGCTGAGCATCTGTACAACACATGACTTCATATCCATTCATTCAACCCTAACCCAAAATTGCACAATATACACATACAGCTACTGCAGCTCCCATCTCAAATCATAGATGCACCAGACCATCTTCAGGGATATGATTGTATCCAGTCAAATGTCCACGTGGTGTAAAGCTGCAATGAGTGACAGGCCTTCCCTGGACAGTCAGGGGACAGCAGGGGACGATCAGGGGACAGCAGGGGACAGCAGGGGACAGTCAGGGGACAGCAGGGGACAGCAGGGGACAGTCAGGGGACAGCAGGGGACGATCAGGGGACAGCAGGGGACGATCAGGGGACAGCAGGGGACGATCAGGGGACAGCAGGGGACAGCAGGGGACGATCAGGGGACAGCAGGGGACGATCAGGGGACGATCAGGGGACAGCAGGGGACGATCAGGGGACAGCAGGGGACGATCAGGGGACAGCACGGGACAAGGCACTGAGCAGCAGCTTCTGTATGTCACCTCAGGCTGGTCTCTGACAACAGATGTCCTTCACTTGTCCCTGCTGCTTCAGTGGCCGGCCCCGCAGGGCATGGAGGGTCAGGGTTAGGAGGGGCTCATTTTCATCCCTGAGGTATTATATCGGGGAGCGGCACACTGGGTCTATCAGGTCTACACGCTGGGGGGGGGGGGGGGGGGGGGGGGTTGGATGACCCTTGACCTTGCCTTGTCTCCTTGGTGGACGTTGGTGCTCTATTGACCCCCAGCCTGCGTTAGGCCAGGGAGTCCCAGCTTACTATTAGACTGACTGCACTCCACACTGCACAGTATGGAATTGAATTAGTGCGTGTGCACTTAATCATAACCATGTCATGTCACACTATGTCTTGTCCATTGTTCAGGCATGTTTGGTTTACGTATGGAGGCTCTTTCTTCTGAACTGTGACAATGACAGGGCAAGAGCCATACAAAGCCAGTTTGCCAGCACTCGTAAGGTCCCCCTGGTTTCTGTGCTGCACTGGTGAATTTTAATTGATGGATTAGTTGCTCTGAAAATATCTCTTAAATCTATGTAAACATTTGCTTTAAATAGAGACAATCCTTCATTCAATGGATCAAGTGTTTGCTGGTATTTGGTAGATTAAGACGTTTTCAGTCTCAAATGCAAACAGATGACAAACCTATAACAAACTGTTATGAACACTTACATAAACTGTGACTTTACTCCATAGTCTGTGTGTCTGTGTTTAATGTTGTGTACTGTCTATTCGCGCTAATGTTTCTCCATCAAATCGTACCTATTCAACTGTAAAACGAGTGATTCTAATCAGATGTCTCTGTGGAGCTACATTACCACACCTCTCAGGGCCGGCCCTTGGGTTTTGGGGGCCCTAAACAAAAATAGTGTATGGGGTCCTTTTGATTGGCAAATCAAATTTACATTTACATTTAGCAGACGCTCTTTTCCAGAGCGACTTACAGTAAGTACAGGGACATTCCCCCGAGGCAAGTAGGGTGAAGTGCCTTGCCCAAGGACACAACGTCAGTTGGCATGAACGGGAATCGAACTGGCAACCTTCGGATTACTAGCCCGATTCCATAACCGCTCAGCCACCTGACTCCCAAATTGGGTGGGACCGGCCCTGACACCTCTACACTTCCTACACCTCTACACTGTTCACACAACATGTTCACATAAATTCCATGTTTGTCTAAACTTACATGGCAATAAAAACCGATTCTGATTCTGATGCTTTTAACCACATAAACATGGACCAGCTCTGTCTGCAACCAGTTATTAGTTACATGTCAGACTGAATTACTGTATTGTATTTTTTTTTTTTAAGAATCGTTTAGACAATAATTACTGAGTAAATGTAACAGTGACAAAGATACAATGTCCGAGCCTTTTGCAAGTCCCAAGCAGAGGGCCCGGCCCATGTCTTGGTGAATATTAATATAAAACTTTAATGGTGATGATTAGGTCAGTTCTCCTCTTCAGGAGGCACAAATGATTCCTCAGAGGGTGTGAAGGAGTGTGTGAATGTGTGTGTGCGTGCGCGTGTGTGAGCTTGTGTGTGTGTGTGTGCGTGTGTGTGTGAGCTTGTGTGTGAGCTTGTGTGTGCGCGTGTGTGCATGTCGCCCTGACATGAGGGCTAACATGCATCATTCATCCCATGATTTTTGTCCATGTGGGTTATTGATCACCTCGGGGATTATGCGTCTTGTTAAAACAAAGCAAGGACTCACGTACCCAGGAACGTCTGTGGGCATCTCATCCTCCTTAGCTTTCCCTCCCATTGTGGGCTAACATTCAACCAAGACGTGAGATATAAACTGACATGTTGAAAGTTATAGATGCATTGTCTATAAGTGGAGGAAGATGCAAATCCACATACTCACAATGTAACTATTTTTTGTCTGTCTTTGGATGTCAAAACGGGTGATTTTCATTATAAAAAGATTAAGAACGAATTGGCTCTCAATGTAGCTTTAAAGAATGGGCGTGGCCGAGAAACAACCACCGCCTCTTTATGGAAATGTATCTCATGGCTTACCCGGATCTAGCGCTGCAGATATCTGAAAGACTCCTCCCTACTTTATCATCTTATAACAGGATCTTTCACTGGCGGGAAAAACCACTGCTTGGCTCGTGTTACAGACTGCTGACGGAAGCAGCTCCTTCTGTTGGAGTTCTTACATTTTCTTAATGAAAACGTAGCAGACGTTTGACCTCCTCCTATTTCAGGTAACGTCAGAAACTTGGAACGGCTTTTGCATATAAGTTTCTCTCAAATGGAGTTTTATTAGTGACGGGTGGACGGAAATCTCCATGCCGTGAATTGCGCATTTTATTTGAGTGGATTATCCGAACGAACCGGTGAGTGTTTTTTCTTGTCTTAAATAAAGTTAAGAATTGATCACATGGTACCAAGCGGACATTGGTGTTACTGGATAACCCGGTCTGGCTCTCCTGCCCCTTCCAACACAAAGAAAAAAGCGAAGGTGAAACACATGTTACTTTTGTCTCAGTCACGACTTGTGATTCTACGTTTACTGGAATTTGAAACGTTACTGAACATTAAGCATCGGGCAAATATAAACACATACGAAGCCTGCGGAGATGGCGTTTCTTGTGTATGGCCCCCTTGCTCCAGCGGGTTAAACTGGGGATAACTGGATTATGTAATAACCTTGTCTGGATAGTTTCAATCACTTACAGTAAAGCTAGCAACCGCAAGATGCAATCAATTATTAACGGTCCCATCTGTAAAATAAGGCGGACGTGAGCCTAATGGCTCTTATGCTCTATGAGATATATACAATCAGTTATAATGTGGTGTTTTATGGGGGACTGCGTTTTCCTAATCTTGCATCAATTTTCTCCCCCAGGCCGTTGTTTAAAGCTATTTCCTTACTCTAAATTGTGCTTGTGAAATTAAATGCTTGGAATAAACTCACTAGCACCCCGCTGTGAAAGCCGGGAGATGGAGTATGACCTCTATCAGCACTACTTCTACGATGGCCTCGACACGGAGGAGAATTTCTACAAATCCACCGCACCGAGCGAGGATATGTGGAAGAAGTTCGAGCTTGTGCCCACCCCTCCCATGTCTCCCACCCGGACACTGAGCGGGGATGGCATGCACTTGTCCCCGGGAGACAAGCTGAGCTGGTTGTCCAAGGTCTTGGGTCAGGACGAAGACTGTGAGGGACTGAACAGACCCAACTCCCACGAACTGTTTGGAAACCTTAGTTCCATTATTATCCAGGACTGCATGTGGAGTAGTTTTTCCGCCAGTAAGCACTTGCTAAAGGTCAGTGAGCGTCTGGTGTCTGCTGGCCCGCTCCTTCTGCCTCCAGCCCCTCACAACCCCGACACTGCGAGCAAGCAAGTGCAGTGCGCCTCTGTTGACGCGTCACCAGCCAACACCTTGGTGACAGACTGTGTTGACCCGGCGGCTGTTCTCACCTTCCCCGCCACCAGCTGCAGGAAACCGGCCTCTTCGGGATCTGAATCTCGCTCTGATTCATCCGGTAAGGAATTTACCATGCAATAAATTACCTGGTCTCGCTTGATGTAAGATATCTGACAGTGCGTAATTTGTAGGTATGCAGGACGCACGCTCTAGTAGGAGATTGCCTTTCGCTGAGTCGAATGAATGCAGCGTTACTAGTCTTTTCATAGCAACGTTGTATGTCTGCATTGCTATGTGTAAACATGTTATCTTCAAGAGAAAGTCATTTGATTTGGAAAGCTTTTATGTAGGGTCAAAACGTAAAGTGTGAGACATATAGCTCAGATAGTTTATTTACAAACAGTCTTTAAAAACCGCGCCCCCTTCATGTGTGAGGCTAGCATTAAAAGCTTTGCATGACAATGCGGGGGGATGGTGATTTCTGGCTTTTACACATGGCTTCAGACCGTGAGAGAAACTCTTTCAATCCCAAATCAGTGTGAGCCCCCCTGCATGCAGTTTAGTTGTTGATAAACATGCTCATCATTGACTAACAAAAGCCTGAATAGCAGCATGCATTAACATGGTTGACCACTTCTTTTTTTAATGTTGGATGGCCCACAGTGACCAATTAAATCAATTTACACTTTCTACATGCCTTTATTGAAAATCAAGCAGTTGATTTACATTGAAACACCCAAACTACAAATGAAATGTTTTAAATAAAAAATGTTCTCTTGTTTCTCTCATGCCATTATACAAAGATCCTTGTGGGGTATGTGTAGTGATGGGTCTGATTTGTTGATGTTTGTTTCTCAGACGACGAGGAGATCGATGTGGTGACTGTAGAGAGCAAGCAGAGTCGAATGCGCTTGCTGAGTGGTCGCAAGCCTGTGACCATCACTGTCCGTGCGGACGTCTGCCCCAAGCGCTTCCACATGTCGGTTCACCGCCAGCAGCACAACTATGCCGCCCCGTCCCCTGACAGCGACGCAGAGCCCGAGGAGGAGGAACCCCGGAGCAAGCGACCCTGTCTGGAGTCCAGTTACCCCCAGGCCTGCCCTACAGCCTCCTGCTCAGACAGCCCCCAGAGTTCCTCCTGCTCAGACAGCCCCCAGAGTTCCGACGCTGAGGACACAGACCGCCGACGCAACCACAACTTCCTGGAGAGGAAGAGGCGGAATGACCTGCGCTCACGCTTCCTGGCCCTGCGCGACCAGATTCCGGGCCTGGTGGAGTCCTCCAAGACGCCCAAGGTGGCCATCCTGACCCAGGCTACAGAGTACCTGCTCCAGCTGCGCGCCAGGGAGCGGCACCAGGCACAGGAGAGGAAGCGTCTCCGCGCACGCAAACAACTGCTGCTCCGCAGGATCGCCGACCTCAAACGCTCCTGAAAGACCTGAACCAACTATACAGACACAAACTGCCTCATTCTTAGCTGAACACTTTTACAACTAAAGCAAACTGCCACTTTCTAAAAGCTAAGGACTAAATATTAATGATATGCCTCATGTACAAAGCCATGGACTTCTCCATTAACAAAATTCCTTGTTTGTAAAACTATGGACTTCCTTCATAAGGTGAATTTAGTCCGATGGGGAAGGCTGGATGTTGCTTCTGTGTTTCATGTGTTTCTCCCTTCAGGAAGGCCTCATAATGCACGGTCTACTGCATATCAAGGAAGCACAGCACATTGCACATGAGCTCACGGTGAGTGTTGTTATAAGGACATAAAACAACATGTAGGTGAGGGAAAATAACTTCCTGAGATGCATTTTTTTCAGGTCTCGATAACTTGTCAGTTTGTGAATACATACAACTTTGTTTTCTCTTGAAATGTAATGCATTTCATCATTGCACAATTAAATTAGTGATGTGAGTAGTCTTGCTGTGTATATAGGAAGTGAGTGACTGAGTTTTTTCTTCACATGATTTATTTTGGTGTACAAATTGTTCTGTAAATAATAGCCTACTGCTCCCTGTGAAGGAGGCAAAATCAAAACTTGTGTATAAACTTTGCTTTTCTCTGAAAAGCAGGGAGCATTTATTTTGTAAAAAAAAAAGGAAAAAACATAAAGTAGCACCACTGTACTTTGTCACATGTCACTTTGTGATGCTGTTTTCACTGCTTGTTTGTCTTGGGGTGATATTGCGGATACTTCGCCAGAAACATTACATTTTGATACAATACTTGCATAGAATGTCTGTTCTCAATTTTATTAATAATTTGACATGGTCATCCTGGTTAACACTTTCAACATCAGCGACCTCTGTTTACCAGCCTACTGTAAAGAGATTAGAATAATCTCAGTATCGTTAATGGTTTCTATGTCACCCAGCAGTAGAGTGTACATTTAGATTTAAATGGCAGGAAGTTTTCAATAACCAAATCATTCCAGCAGTTGCACAGCATTAAGAGGATGCGTGCCACAGCGGGATGCTCAGGAGTTAAAACCAGACTCGTTGAATCATACAAAAAAAAAATGAACCCTTTAGATGCTAAAATACTCCATCTACTCCTAATGACTACGGTGTGTGAGCGTATGAGTGTGTGTGTGTGTGTTTGTCCTTGAGTTTATCCTTGAAAGGTGTGATCTCCCGAGGATCCTCCCTCTGCAGTGCTGCTGCATGCTGGCCACCTGATGAGCATGGAACTAGGTTACACTACCAAGTCTACACACACACACACACACACACACACACACACACACACACACACACACACACACACACACACACACACAGTATCTTTAGAACAGTCCCAAGAGGGGTGTGGAGAGAGGGGCTGTGTGCTGCTGGTGTAGCTGTGATATGAGGAAAGGCCCCTTCTTTCAGGTCTCCTGATGCTAGCCCTAACCCTGGAACGAGACAGTAGAAAGGTGGGAAAACTGCTTCAGTCATTCAAGACTATTTTTTGAGAATCTTCTAGAACCAGTACTGAAAAGGCTATTCTATCCCTGAAGCCCTCTACAGTGTCCTGGGTTAGGGTCCTGCACATCTGAGACTCAGTACACCAGCGTAAGGCCCCTGCGTGCTTTGTTTGGGCACCTGGTGCTTTGTTGTGTATCCCTGTGGCCACTGCTGAGAGATGAACCCTGATGTAGTTCTGCCCTGAACCCTGAGGTAGTTCTACTGTGTTTTGAACCCTGAGGTCGTTCTGCCCTGAACCCTGAGGTAGTTCTACTGTGTTTTGAACCCTGATGTAGTTCTGCCCTGAACCCTGAGGTAGTTCTACTGTGTTTTGAACCCTGAGGTCGTTCTGCCCTGAATCATGAGGTAGTTCTACTGGTTTAATAGAGGATCATGTTTGTCACATCTCTCAGAGACGCAGCCTGATAGACCAGTAAAGTCTCCAACCGTCTCCCCCTCTCCTTTGTGAGGCTGTGACAGTTGGTGCTTTACCTGCACTATGCAAACACTCCCCCTCCCCCCCCATCTAGTTCTGTTCTTCAGGAATCCTTTCACCATAGTTTAACAATCAGGCCACTGCAGCTGGAAGGACACTGCACCTAATCCACATGACTCTCAACACGAACTAGAGTCCTCCTGAACATTTTACAATGTTTACTTTGCCAAGACATTCTCACATTCACCCTGCAAGTCAGACAGCACAGGGCAGGACATTATATTGACAGGGGAAGTGACGGGTTAGTGCCAGATAACCGCTGAGATAGGGATCAGCTGAACCCTGTGTGGAGATGTGTGCCAGGGGGTTTGTGTACCAGGAAGTAAATCTCTCCCAGATGAGATACTCCTAGATCACATCAGTTCAATAAGCTGAGCTGGATGTTTCCAGTTCACAGAGAACTAAGACAATAATTTCCCATCATGTGTCATGAATGTGTTGTTCAAATTTCCTTTTTGTTATTATAAGATCTGCAGTCTTCAGAGTACTGGTTTTATCTTTAGAACTGTTACTGTTGTTGCAAATCTGTAGTTGTGGCATTGTGTGTCCCCAAGTGAACCCATATGCAAAGCATGCTGATATATTTGTTTATGGAGAGGCATTGGCAGGATCTGTGGAAGTTACAACAGATGGTAAAGCACTACTGTGCTATGATGAGTATATGCAACTGGGAGAATGGACACAACACAGTACACAGATGGCCCCCGCTTCTAGAACAGTCGTTTTAACTGAGACAGTTATGATGTAAGCAGATCTCATTGTCCTGTAAGGTGTTCAGTTCTGGCTACCTGTCAGATCAACTGTTCAGACTTGCCAAACCAGAATAACCAGTCTTCTATCCGTCCCCAGATCCAGAGCTTTAGTTCATGTGACTGGCTACATGTTCAGCTCGTGGGTGTGTGTATGTGTGTGTGTGATCAGGGTGTGTATGTATATGTATGTGTGTGTGATCAGGGTGTGGCTGTGGAGAATTGATGACTCAGCTGTGTGCTGGTGTATTTCTGTGTGTGATTGATTTGACCTCCCCTCTCTCCCTCTGGACAACTCTGTGTCCAGCCTTATTATGCTGTCTGGTCCAGATTAACACATGCCCGCATACACGCAGTTAGGCAAGGACAGATGCACCACATACACAAATACACAAACATAAACCAATACACACACATACACTAATACACACACACAAGTGTTGGTGAAGACAAGGGGTTAGAGTCTACTGACCAAACTAACCAAGCTCATTCATGCTGCTGAGAAACACTAGAGAATGCATGAGCTGAGGAGCCTAATGTGGGTGGCCTAAGTGCTTGACTGAATTCCTAATGGTGCTTAAATCAGAAGATTCAGAATCAGATATCAGATTCTTAATTAGATAATTGTGGTTAATTGTGCCTAACGGGATATTCAGCCAGTAGCAGAGGAAGTGGTGGGATCAGATAGCTCCTTTGTGAATGGGTCAATAAAGTTATGCTGACTCTCACAACTGCCAGATTAGTGTGTGTAATTTGTGTGTGTAATGTGTGTGTGTGTGCAGGTGAGCTTCAGACCAGTCTCTGTGCTGCATTCTGTACTGTGTAAAATGGTATTGTTTGTTATAAACATGTGTGTATGTTTTCGTGAACATCCCTTGTCCGTTCACCCTTTCAGTTGATCCCTCATATTCTCTCCCGCCCCTGTTCAGTCTCTGTCATAGTCTGCCCATTTCCTAACCCAGAGTGTATTTACAAAAGGAAAGAATGAACAGGTCAATCACCATTAAAACTATTCAACAAGCAATCATGCAAATTACAATAACAACCCAGGAGTATGAGCATGCTGACAGTTAGGGTTAGATCACTTTGACCTGAGTCAGTGGGTAAGGGTTAGGGTTAGATCACTTTGACCTGAGTCAGTGGGTAAGGGTTAGGGTTAGATCACTTTGACCTGAGTCAGTGGGTAAGGGTTAGGGTTAGATCACTTTGACCTGAGTCAGTGGGTAAGGGTTAGGGTTAGATCACTTTGACCTGAGTCAGTGGGTAAGGGTTAGGGTTAGATCACTTTGACCAGTCAGTGGGTTAGGGTTAGATCACTTTGACCAGAGTCAGTGGGTTAGGGTTAGGGTTAGATCACTTTGACCAGAGTCAGTGGGTTAGGGTTAGGGTTAGATCACTTTGACCAGAGTCAGTGGGTTAAGGTTAGGGTTAGATCACTTTGACCAGAGTCAGTGTATTGAGAAATACAGCAAGAAGAAAGTTTTGCAACGAACCATCCTCCTTTGCTGTCAAAATCTCATACCTCTGCACTTCTAGCACATAGAAATTAAGCAATGAGTGTGTGTGTGTGTGACTCACTGCTCTCCCCTATGTTCAAGGTAGTGTGTGTTAGGCTGGCTAGATGTGCAGTATACACTGTGTGTTTACATTGGGATCTGGGAAAGGAAATGAAGCATTAAACATAAAGCAGTGGTCTGTAGCTCAGGTCTGTTCCTGGTTCAGCTGAGCTCAGCAGAGTGAGGAGGCTCTGTGCTCCACGTGGAGACGGACTGCTTTGGCCTTCATCTCCCAGAGAACGTTTCCTACCAATGAGGTGGCTCATTCAAATTGACTAATTCAAGGAGGAGGAGGAATTGCTCCATGACTGGCCCAGGTGAGCACAGAACATAGTGTTGTCATGGTGACAGGATGTGAAGGACAAGTAGGATCCTCAGTACTCAGAGTTCTACAGCAGCTCCCCGTTCCGCTTCTACTGTTTTGTAATGACTGAGATTACTGTAACAGAGTGCATGCGCACACACACTCTTGTGGAAACTTTCTGTCTGTCTGTCTGTCTCTCTCTCTCTCTCTCTCTCTCTCTCTCTCTCTGTCTGTCTCTCTCTCTCTCTCTCTCTCTCTCTCTCTCTCTCTCTCTCTCTCTCTCTCTCTGTGTCTGTCCATCCCACTCTCACTGCCTTGTCCTAAGGCCGGCATGATGTAACAGGGATGATTAATGTGGAACAGTCTGTTCACCTCTCTGTCTTCACCTCTCTGTCTTCACCTCTCTGTCTTCACCTCTCTGTCTGCCTCTCCTGTCTGCCTCTCTGTCTGCCTCTCCTGTCTGCCTCTCCTGTCTGCCTCTCTGTCTTCCTCTCTGTCTGCCTCTCCTGTCTGCCTCTCTGTCTGCCTCTCCTGTCTGCCTCTCCTGTCTGCCTCTCTGTCTGCCTCTCCTGTCTGCTTCTCTGTCTGCCTCTCCTGTCTGCCTCTCTGTCTGCTTCTCCTGTCTGCCTTTCCTGTCTGCCTCTCTGTCTGCTTCTCTGTCTGCCTCTCCTGTCTGCCTCTCCTGTCTTTCTCTCCTGTCTGCCTCTCTGTCTGCCTCTCCTGTCTGCCTCTCCTGTCTGCCTCTCCTGTCTGCCTCTCTGTCTGCCTCTGGCTGGAGACTGAGTGATGTTTTGCTTTCTAACACATTGTTCTGTCTGTTCTGTTTAAACAAAATAAAGCTTGTTTAGCTGAACCCAACCCAAATGCGTCTTCATGCCCGGCGAGGAATCCTGCCTTCTTGTCTCATCTTTAAAACATTTATTTTGGCAGAACAGCCGTTCTGTTCCGAGTCTGAGTCGTAGTTAGCAGCCGCATGAAGGGGTTCAGCTTAGAGTCCAGCCGGCGTCTCTCACTGTCATGTTCTGGGGGGAGTTGGCCTCTCAGTCTGTCTAATCTGGAGATAATCCTGATCCCATTAGTCTGAACACCAGGGCCATCTGGGTCCAAACACACTGGAGCGCTGAGCACAACAGACCAGTCAAGAGGTCTGCAGACACAGGCAGCCAGACCCAGCTCCCTGGTCCTGTCAGAACCATGCAAGCCTCACCTGGACCAGCCTCAGCCTCAACTCTGTCCTGGGCCAGTGTCACTGCCTCCGGAACCACCTGATCCACAACAGACAACTCCAACGTCAGCTTAAAGCCAAGGGATTGTAGGGAACCAGAGAAGTTATGTTATTGGATGGAAAAGGGCCTATATGCTGAGAGTGGCTAAAGGGTCAGTGTTGTGGCAGCATGCAGGGACAGCAGACCAGGGTGCAGGGGGCTTGTGTGCCTGACGTAACGGGCCCAGCCTGGTGATGTAACTCTGGAGCTGCTAGATGGTGAGCAGAGTTACAGGAGAGGGGCCCTCAGTCAATAGCTGCCCTACTACCCTCACCGTGGCAACGCAACACACACACACAGAATGTGTCAAAGAGTGTGTGTGTGTGAGCGGTCTTGTACATGTGTGAATGCTAAAATTAACCACTGTGGCTTTATTTACTTTTGATTCATCCTGTCTCTATCAAAGTTTTTTGGAGTTTTATTTGGTTCAAATGTAGAAAGTTTTTCTTTTTTATATGAAGTTTATGTTACGGTTGTGTATGGACCTGCTGCTAGCTCCAAGGCCTGATCCGCATGGCAGGAAGACCAGAGCTCTGTCAGGGGCAGATGTTCCTTTGTTCCTCCCAAACCCCCAACCCTCCAGCCCTCCAACCCTCCAGCCCCCCAGCCCCCCAGCCCCCCAGCCCTCCAGCCCCCCAGCCCCCCTGCCTCAGGGCTGCCGGGACACTTGCTGCATCTTTTGAATTCTGTCCTATTGAAGACCCTCCCCTCCCCCATTTCTCCCCCCAGCCACTCAGTCAGGACTTGGCCCCACCTCCCTGTCCTTTGACCCCCTCCATACCCCGTGGTTGTCAGCGTCCACCAGACCCCTCCTTCTTCAGCAGGATCGATCGCCCCCTGCTCTTTGTCTCCTCATGAAGCCTCTCAGCCAGGCCCTGGCTAATCAGCCCTTCAGCCCCCTTCAGCCCCCTTCAGCCCCCTTCAGCCCCCTTCAGCCCCCTTCAGCCCCCTTCAGCCCCCTTCAGCCCCCTTCAGCCCCCTTCAGCCCCCTTCAGCCCCCTTCAGCCCCCTTCAGCCCCCGCACAACCACCTCACAACCACCTCACAACCACCTCACAACCACCTCACAACCACCGCACAACCACCGCACAACCACCTCACACCACGCTGACTATCACAGATGGAGAGATATAGAGAGAGACAGACAGATATAGAGAGAAAGAAACAGAGAGAAAGAGAGAATGGAAGAGAGAAAGAGAGGGAGGGGGGGGGCATACATGGTATGGATTCAAAGAAGTCAATGGATCTGTTCTCAGATTCTTAAACCCTGCAGGGCATGTGTGACTGGGATCCACACTGACTCCTCTCACCTCCCCCTGTCTCCAGTGGAGCCTGACACACTGCTGGTTATGTAAGAATCAGTGTCCTCCCTTTCCCTGGGTGTGTGTGTGTGTGTGTCGGAGAACTGCAGTGTTGAAATGTCTGAGAGCGCACAGGCAGCTCTCACTTCCTGTTTTTGTAGAAGGCCCCTCTCAGACAGGAAGTGCCTTTCTGGTCTCTGCTGTGAGGCCAGTTGTGGTACACAGACAAGAAGCTCAGCAAAGTTAGTCACTCTAGAAAAGTGTTGTTTGGGACTTATGGTGTGTGTGCTTGTGTGTGTTCATTCACCTCTTCACAGTGGTGTGTATCTCTGAACTGTGGTGTGTATCTCTGAACTGTGGTGTGTATCTCTGAACTGTGGTGTGTATCTCTGAACTGTGGTGTGTTTACTGATAATGACATATTCATCTCTCCTCTCTGGCTGGGCATTGTCAACGCTGCAATGAGGCCTGATTGGGGAGGAATAAAGACTGCAGCACTGACATGCATGTGTGTGTGTGTCGGGGGCAGGGATGGAGGGAGAGGGGAGGGGTGTAATTGTCATGCCCAAGGCTAATCCAGTAAAGAACAAAGTGACTTGGAGACTACACCAGCCTGTGTAGTTACTTTGCAGGAATCATAAAAGTAATAACAGTCGCTTTCTTTGCCGTCATTTCCCCTTAGAGCTGTAAGTGAATCTGTGTGTGTCTGTGTGTGTGTGTGTAAGTGTGTGTGTCTGCTTGTGTATGTGTCTATGTATCCCTCTTTGTTCTACCTCCATGCTTGTGCCCCACTCCCCTCTTGTCAGCATTGTTCTCAACCACTGACAGAGCTTTATCTTTATCTGTCTCACACCTCGACAGGGACGGTATGTGGATTGGTTCTGTTGTTCTTTTTCCCTCTCTTTCTCTCTGTCTTTCTCCTTCTTTCTGGGTAATGTGTGGCACGTTGCCAGGGTAACCTGATGGTAGCAGGTAAAGAGAGGTAGATAAGTTTTTTGGTTCACACCCTTTGCAGTCTTCTCTCTCTCTCTCTCTCTCTCTCTCTCTCTCTCTCTCTCTCTCTCTCTCTCTCTCTCTCTCTCTCTCTCTCGCTATCTCTCTCTCCCCTCCCACTGTCTACCTCTCTCTCCTTCTCTCTCTTTCTGTCTCTCTCACCAGCATTTCCCGCCACACCAGGTTGCGTAGGGGAGGAGTTTACCCAGCAGAAAGAGAGGCCTCCCAGAACCTCGCTCCAAACACCAGCGTTATTTAAATCATCTCTGCGGTGGGTGCAGCCCAACTGCCTGCAGCTTAACTCTCTCAGCGCCAGGGGGCCCTGGGCTAATCACAAGCACAAAGGACTGTAATTAGGAGTGATACAGTACACACTACCGTGAAACAGTTATTTTACAATGCAATTACTGACTCTACACAGTCTTAGGTTTTAGAATAGGTTTTGGACAGTATAGTACATTCACATTTACATTTAGTCATTTAGCCCGCTTCCCTAACCGCTCAGCCACCTGACTCCCAGTAAAGTATAATGTAGTGGTAATGTGGTATATATAGAGCAAATTGAAATGACCAAGTTTGTGTCATTCGTTTAAAAAACAATAGTTTGAAAGAATGACAAATTAATAACAATACTGAATTACAAATCATCCTTAGCAGCTCTGTTTCTGCAGGACAGACCTGACAGGACAGGTCCTGTCTTGTTGTGTGTACCCAGCATCTGGAGGCAGGCCTGTTTGATCGCAGGCTCGCTTGTGTTCCAACAGTATCTCAGATAACACATTATTGTGTTCTTGTCAGGTAAACTTCCCATTCCAAACTGTCATGTATGCCTCTCACTTCCTCTTCTTAAACATGTCAGAAGGAACAGAAACTGTGGTGACTCAGAGACTCCTATTCTCTACTGCCCTCTAGTGATAACAATGGTGAACAGGCTGCTAGGGGAACCGGGTGAACTGTTACATCTCTCAGAGACTATCCCAATAAGGAGTGTTATACTGTATTATAATGGGGTTATAGAACACATTAAAGACTTGTTGTAAGACTTAATCCACTAAACTGGGTATAGGTCAAATCTAAACACTCTCTCTTTATAATACCCTGTGCACTAAGTTATGTTGATGTCCACAAATTACACACACATAAAAGATGTGAGGTTTAGCTAAAACCATGTCAATCACAATCAAGGGTAGTATTTGCTCTTCAATAATTAGCCTCTAGTGTGTGTGTGTGTCGTAGTTAGATGCGATATTAAGAAATGAGTCCATCACTAAACCTGTTTATTGAATTTTCTGTCTTCATATGTCTCTCCAGACACCGGTGGCTGACGATGGCAACCTGTGTTGTGTTCCTGCCTTGCTGAATGTGTTTTTCTGTGGTGCCAGCCTGACATCAGAGCCTGGTTTCACCCCACAGCCCATCAGCTTCCAGGTGTGTGTGTCCCAGTCTAGCAATTCTCTGGTGGTCGCCTGGCAACTACTGCTCTGCTGTAATTCTTTTATATGAGAGACTGCAGGGAGGTTAGACAGAATAGAAAAGATCAAACATCATCAGACGCAGAGGGAAGCACATGACCCAGAGATACCATATCCCCCTAAGCAGGAAAAGGAAGTGACCAGTGACTCATTAAGGAGATTCAAGGGCGAGCAGTGTAAAAACAGACACCTTCCACCTCTTTCATGCTTGAAGGATACACAACAACACTACGCACTGCACTGCAGTCCTCAAATCATCCAACCGTACAACTCAGTTAGGATCCTGCGCACATATCAAGCTCCACTGTTAAATGGATTTAGCCATTTATATATTGACTGGCACTCAGCTATATGATATCTCCCACATCGGTTGTTGTGCCTGGGTCTTCAGTATGTGAGCTTACATGCAGCTGTTTTCCCTTTGAACAACCCACACACCCCACGCTTCACACATGTCATATGCTATCTCATCTAACCCTAACCCATATGCATTACATTTACATTTAGCAGACTCTCTTATCCAGAGCGACTTACAGTAAGTACAGGGACATTCCCCGAGGCATGTAGGGTAAAGTGCCTTGCCCAAGGACACAACGTCATTTGACGCGGCCAGGAATCGAACCAACAACCTTCTGACTAATAGCCCGATTCCCTAACCGCTCAGCCATCTGACTCCATTAAATCAAAAGGGGAGGGTATTGCTGCAAGGAAAATAAGCACATCAAGATGGAGTGTGATGGAATAAAAGGGAAAGGGAGGCACGTTGTGTGATGGAGATATATTCTAAAAAAGCGGAAAAACTGTGAGAGCATGAAACTGTGAGAACATAATCCTACATATTCCTTCGTAGCTCTAGGAGAGAGAGAGAGGAGAGAGAGAGAGAGAGAGAGAGGAGAGGGAGAGAGGAGAGAGAGAGGAGAGAGAGAGGAGAGAGAGGGAGAGAGAGAGAGGAGAGAGAGGTGAGAGAGAGAGGGAGAGGAGAGAGAGAGGGAGAGAGAGAGGAGAGAGAGGAGAGAGAGAGAGGAGAGAGAGAGAGAGAGGAGAGAGAGAGAGAGAGAGAGAGAGAGAGAGAGAGAGAGAGAGAGAGAGAGAGAGAGACAGAGGAGGGAGAGAGAGAGGAGAGAGAGAGAGAGGGAGAGAGGGAGAGAGAGAGGAGGGAGAGAGAGAGGAGAGAGAGAGAGAGGGAGAGAGGGAGAGAGAGAGGAGAGAGCGTATGAAGTGGCAGTGATGTGAGGGAGACTGAAGAGGTACCGAGGCAGAGCACAGGAAGGATGAGCGTCAGCGATGGGAGGAAGGATAAAGGCAGCCCACTGCTCAGCGCTGCCGTCGCCACCAGCGCAGTCAGCAATGCCTGCTGGGAAGGAAAGAAGCCCTCCATTCCGAACAGGAAAACAGTGAGTCAGTCTGGGTGTTGTGACATGAAACGATTAACTGACTGTCTGACATATTCTTCCAACGTTCTTGACTGACATGTTTAAACACAATTCACCAACAAATAAGAATTTACGATAACTTACTAAATAGTAATAGTAACATGCATAAGAAGTACATTGAAAATGTGTTCTCCTATCTTATCTTAAGTATCTTCTTAACGTTATGTGATGTGATGTGCCAGTATGTTAACGACAATCTTAATTTCTAACAGTAAACTAAAAACGCAGGTTCTGTAATGTGTTCAACCCTCTCTAATAACCCTCTCTAATAATCCATTTTGGATGAGAACTGAATCCAAAAAATTATATAAAATTATCTGGACAAACAACTAAATAATTGGTTTGTGCCTGTCAATGTTTAATTATACAATTTGTAAGCCAACTTTGAATTGAATGGTCTATGTAGGCTGTGTCTGCTTCTGTTGGTTGCCACACAGCCTGTTGCCCCTCAGTCATTCTGAAAGGTTAAATGTCTCAGGATCATCACTTAAACATGATGAACATCTGACACAATATACATTATAGTCTAGAGGTTGAGTACTTAGAAAAGCGCTTTACAAATCAAATGTATTATTATTATAAAAAATGTATGTTGTAGGAAAAGAGAACATTTCAATGGAGAACAGTCCAGTTTCCTCCCCCTGAAGAGTAAGAGGCTGAATCAAGCCACCTGCCAGTGGTGACTTCATGACATTGAACAGACATCAGCAGACATCACAGCTACAGTGCTGTAATGGGTATCCACACTGTTTAATGGAAAATCCTTGTAGGGCATCGACTGACCTTGCACCTTGTAGTGCAATGTCATGGTTTGGTGGTTGTTTGTATTTACTTTCTTTCTAAGATTTTCTAAAAACATAACTTCTTACATAAAATGGTGGTTGTTTTTCAATTCCATGATTTTTTTTATGGTCAGCTTGTTCTATAATCTCCACAATATCTTGTCTTGTAATATCAAAATTACACCCTCCAGCCAAGTGAAGCAATAAATCATCTGGTGTCATGAGCGGAAATCCCAGGGGGGATGGGGGGACACGACCCCCCCGATCCTCAGACAAATACAATTAGTCCCCCCCAACACATCACTGTAAATATAGCTAAGTCATTTTCGGATGGCTGGCAATCAATATTATTAATATGCAATGAAGGCACTTGTGCTGATTATTGACAAGTGATAGCAGATACTTTCTTCTGTTGTTGAGAAGAGAAGAGATGTAGAACAGTTTGCTATTAGAGGATCCTGCTGTGTTAGTCCCTTAGAAAGTCCTACCTAAATGACTAAATGTAAATGTCCCTGTCATGCCCCCAGGGGGGCAGCAAGTCCTACCTGTCTGCAACCCGGAAGTGATGGTTTGTTCTTACTGACCGTCTGTCTGTTCATCTTGCAGCCGAAGCCCCAGAACGCCATCACCATAGCGGTGTCATCGCGGGTGCTGTTCAGCATGGAGGAACAGCAGCTGATCCACCAGCAGAGAGGCCTGGAGGAATACCTGCAGCACCAGATGGAGCACGAGACGGAGCCGTTTGCCCCGGGCCCTGCCTTCTCCTTTGTAAAGGTCTGAGAAGACACACAAGGACTCACATCAACATCTAGTCTAGCTGTTGTGTCTGTTGTGTCTTTGCACTGCTAGTTCTCTGATGCTTGATGGGAGGTGTCTGTGTTTAAGGCTCTGGAGGCGGTGAACGCCAGGCTGAGAGAGCTGTACCCAGACAGTGAGGAGCTGTTCGACGTTGTGCTCATGACCAACCACCACGCTCACGTTGGCCTGAGACTCATCAACACCATCAACCACCACGGTGAGCATCTGACACACACACACACACACACACACACAGGTTTACAGGAGATTGTGAGTGTTGGGCAAAAAGACAGTTAAAAGTTGAAGTGCTGACTACACCTTTTCACTCAAGTTAAAGTAAAGAAGTATGAGCTCCGACATATACTTAAGTAAAAGTAGCCATTACTACTACCTGTTGGACCTCACATCATATTAATACATTAATACAAAAAGACACTATAGACATGCAGCGCATTCCCAGGAATCCTTTTTGACGATGACAATTTTGAAACATCTCCCTCATATATGGCCATGGGTGATCAGGAATGTCTCTATTCTCAGTCATGTGACATGGCTAACTGCCTCTGTCTCAGTCATGTGACATAGCTAACTGCCTCTGTCTCAGTCATGTGACATAGCTAACTTCCTCTGTCTCAGTCATGTGACATAGCTAACTGCCTCTGTCTCAGTCATGTGACATGGCTAACTCCCTCTGTCTCAGTCATGTGACATGGCTAACTCCCTCTGTCTCAGTCATGTGACATGGCTAACTGCCTCTGTCTCAGTCATGTGACATAGCTAACTGCTTCTGTCTCAGTCATGTGACATGGCTAACTCCCTCTGTCTCAGTCATGTGACATGGCTAACTCCCTCTGTTTCAGTCATGTGACATGGCTAACTGCCTCTGTCTCAGTCATGTGACATGGCTAACTGCCTCTGTCTCAGTCATGTGACATGACTAACTCCCTCTGTCTCAGTCATGTGACATGGCTAACTGCCTCTGTCTCAGTCATGTGACATGGCTAACTCCCTCTGTCTCAGTCATGTGACATGGCTAACTCCCTCTGTCTCAGTCATGTGACATGGCTAACTCCCTCTGTCTCAGTCATGTGACATGGCTAACTGCCTCTGTCTCAGTCATGTGACATGGCTAACTGCCTCTGTCTCAGTCATGTGACATGGCTAACTGCCTCTGTCTCAGTCATGTGACATGGCTAACTGCCTCTGTCTCATCAGAACGTCTGCCTTGCTCCATGGTAGCTATATTATCTTACATTTGTTGTGGGTGATAGCCAGGAAATGAAAAAAGGCGCGCAATGACAAGAAATAATATTGATAAGGCCACCAAATACAGATTAAAACTAAAGTAATGAGCCTGGTTTGAAAATGTAAGAAGTAGAAAGTACAGATATATATAGAGATATTTTTAAGTACTGATACCAGAACATTCTACTTAAGTACAGTAACAAAGTATTTGTACTTGGTTTTTACCGTCTCTGGTGATGTTCCTCTGGTGAAGCGATGGATGTTGCTCTCTGGACAGTTGGCTCTTCTGATTCCCACACAGCCTGGGTGACTCTGCTCAAGTCTCACCTTAGGGTACAAACATGCCTGCTTAAGCCATCACAGAATTCCATACTCAATCCCTTAAAGTGTTGTGCTCTGTGTGTGGATCTCTGTGTGTGTGTGTGGGTGTGTGTATCTGTGTGTACACATGCCAGAAACAGGAGACTGGCAAGTAACTTAAACTGTTTTTCTATCATTGTGTACATTTTTATAATCATCAATCATCATAATATAATATAAACATTGTTCCAGCCACTCTTCTTCTCTGTTAACATCATGTGCACATACACACACTTGAACTTTGAGGGTTGAGGATGGATTTCTGTGATGTCCCTGTGGTCTGGCTCATGATGCCCTCCTCCTCTGCTCCTGCATGATGTGTTCTTTTCTGGGTCAAAAGGGTGCGTCTCTCACCCAGCACCCACTAAAACAGCCCAGCCAAGGAGAAACATCTGCCTGAGCCAGTTTCAGCTCCGCAATCCTTATATCTTTCTTCTCCGGCACTGTTCTCCCTGAACTGCAGCCACAGTCTACTGTGACACAAACTAGGCTGCCTTTCCTGTGGGCTTGGTTTTCTCATCGCTGTGCTGGCTTGGCAACCTTTGGGCTGCAGCTCACAGAATCTAGCTAACTGATGCAATAATTGTTGTTTTCACCTCTGTTTTTATTTCTTTGGGTACTTGTGAGCTACACAAGACATGATGGACCCTTGCATGACCTCAAGCCCTAACGTGTTTGTCTGAACTCCCTGTTTATCTCTCCACTCTAGATCTGTTCATTGAGCGTTTCTGTATGACAGGAGGGAACAGTCCCATTGGCTACCTGAAGGCCTACCACACCAACCTGTACCTGTCAGCTGACCCTGTGAAGGTCCGCGAGGCGCTGGAGGAAGGTCAGCCAGTCATGATGATACTGTAACGTCAACAGCTAAGATGACAGATAATACTGTAAACAAACGGACTTGGTTCAACTCACACCTCCTATGATGGGGTCTCTTCCTGCCCACCCCATCGAACTGCTAGAATTCTGGTACCGTAGCTGGCTAACACTGTGTTCATGAAAGGTGCTTATTTGCATGCATGACTCAGAGGACCCAAAATCTAATTAAGATCAAACCATTTCATGTATGCAGTCTCTTGCCAGACAGTGGAACAACAGGATCTCAAATACAAGGTGCAGACAAGGGACACATTTTCCGGTGTTGCAAGAAGTAATGTATTGCCAGAGATGGCAAAAGTATACACACATACTTCACTCAAATAGAATACTCATGTTTAAAAAGACTCAAGACTAAAAGTTGAAGTGCTGACTATACTTTTTCACTCAAGTTAAAGTAAAGAAGTGTGAGCTCTGACATATACTTAAGTAAAAAATTGCCATTACTACTACCTGTTTTAGTGTCACGCTGGTAACTGGACCTCACATCATATTAATACATTAATACAAAAAGACACTACAGACACGCAGAGCATTTGCCAGGAATCCTTTTTGACGTAGACAATTTCGAACATCTCCCTCATATGTGGCCATGGGTGATCAGGAATGTCTCTATTCTCAGTCATGTGACATGGCTAACTGCCTCTGTCTCAGTCATGTGACATAGCTAACTGCCTCTGTCTCAGTCATGTGACATGGCTAACTGCCTCTGTCTCAGTCATGTGACATGGCTAACTCCCTCTGTCTCAGTCATGTGACATGGCTAACTCCCTCTGTCTCAGTCATGTGACATGGCTAACTGCCTCTGTCTCAGTCATGTGACATGGCTAACTGCCTCTGTCTCAGTCATGTGACATAGCTAACTGCCTCTGTCTCAGTCATGTGACATGGCTAACTGCCTCTGTCTCAGTCATGTGACATGACTAACTCCCTCTGTCTCAGTCATGTGACATAGCTAACTGCCTCTGTCTCAGTCATGTGACATAGCTAACTGCCTCTGTCTCAGTCATGTGACATGGCTAACTGCCTCTGTCTCATCCATAACGTACATTTTTGTCAAAACCTTTTTTTACACAGTGAAAGGAGAGGAGAGGAAGGAGAAAGGAGAGGAGAACAGAGAAGCCCAAAACAGAGTAGATTAAGGCAGAACAGAGCCAAGTACAATAGTACCTCATCAAGTACTCATCAATTATGGCAATTTATTTTGTGAAACAAAAAAAAACAAAAAAAAATCTTAAATATAGTAACAAAGTATCTTTACTTCATTACTTACATTTACATTTAGTCATTTAGCAGACGCTCTTATCCAGAGAGCTTACAGTAAGTACAGGGACATCCCCGCCGAGGCAAGTAGGGTGTAGTGCCTTTCCCAAGGACACAACAAAATCGGGAATCAAACCGGCAACCTTATGATTAAAAGCCTGATTCCCTAACCGCTCAGGCATCTGAACCAGTGAAATCCTATCTCTGTGTATTTCTAAGTGTTTCTTTTGGT
The DNA here is from genome assembly GCF_038355195.1 of Osmerus mordax. Taxonomy (NCBI): domain Eukaryota; kingdom Metazoa; phylum Chordata; class Actinopteri; order Osmeriformes; family Osmeridae; genus Osmerus; species Osmerus mordax. The sequence continues at coordinate 246,587 of NC_090058.1, read as the reverse complement.
GCCCTTGGGTCAAGAAAAATTGTTTCTGTCTGGCGAGAAAATTAATATCTTGAATCCATTTTTGAATCAACTTTTATGAAATGTGCGTGAATGTTTGTGCAACTCAGGGATCGCAGCGGCCACCATGTTCACCCCAGAGAAGCTGACGGTCGTGTCAGAGAGCCAGCTCCGCGTGGCCTTTGACGGTGATGCCGTTCTCTTTTCTGATGAGTCAGAGCGCATCTACAAGGCTCACGGACTGGACAAGTTCTTTGAGCATGAAAAGGCCCATGAGAACATGCCCCTTGACCATGTAAGTCTGGAGGAATTATCTAAAGTCACTGTAAGCATGGAACACACTGTTTGATTTTTATGGGAGGCATTTAGTGACGTCCATAGATCTACTGCTTTCTCTTCAGTAGATCTTAAATGGCCATTTCAAAACTCTTAATCTCTCTGCCCTCCTGCCGGCCCCCAACCAGGGGCCACTGAAGGGTTTCCTGGAAGCTCTGGGCAAGCTACAGAAGAAGTTCTATACCAAAGGTCAACGTCTGAACTGCCCCATCCGTACCTACCTGGTGACGGCCCGCAGCGCCGCCAGCTCGGGGACCCGGGCCCTGCGGACGTTGCGGGCCTGGGGACTGGAGGTGGACGAGGCTCTGTTCCTGGCCGGGGCCCCCAAGGGCCCGATGCTGGAGAAAATACGGCCGCACATCTTCTTTGACGACCAGATGTTCCATGTAGAGGGGGCGGCAGAGCTGGGGACTGTGGCCTGCCACGTGCCCTATGGGGTGGCTCAGACCCTCCCAGCTGGGGTGGCTCAGACCCTCCCAGCTGGGGTGGCTCAGACCCTCCCAGCTGGGAAGCCTGCCAGGGAGAAGGACTCCAGCCCCAAGGAGCCAGGACCCCGTCCACCCTCCCCCGCACGGGACAATGAATAGACATCAAAACACAATGTTTCTGTCTATGCTTTTCTCGTTCCCCATTCTGCATGACTGTAAGGCAGCATGAGGTGACATCGGCGCTGGCTGTGGGCCATCTAGAGACAACACCGTGCGCTTGGTTGATGTAACTCAACATTGCAGATGGTGGTGTAGGTCCTATGGATGCTCAGCCATTAGTACCTTCCTTTAGAACATATACATTTTCATTTTAGTTATGTGGTTCTTAAAATGGTGTTGAGGAACCTTTGTTGAGGAATGAGAACATTTTAATCATCCATTATAATCACACGTCTGTTAATGTCTTGTTTTTTTTAACACAGTTTCTTCAGGATGTTTAAAAATGTGACCTGTTGCTTCTGTCTCTGCAAACTTTCCTGTACCATACCTATCCAATATAACTATCTAATGATTAACGAACCATCACTGTATGACATTGATTTTCAGCAAGCTCAGGCCTCAGGGATGGACAGAGTTGAGTGTGAAGTTGTTTGGATGAGCAGTTCACAAATTAATATATATAAACTGCCTGTGGAAACCAATCCAAACTTGTCTGCTCTGATGTCTTTACACGCTGTCTGCTCTGATGTGTATGGCCTTACGTTTGTTATTTTAAATGTACATTTAAATGTTTTTTATTGTTTAAATGTTTGTATTGTAGTTTGTGTGTTCAAATTTGTTTCAATGTTTATTATTTGTTCAGTGTATTCCTATTATTTTTTATTTTTGTATTATCTCTGTTTTTCACCTGATGCTCTGCTTCTGTAACACCTACATCAGGGGCGTTGTTAGACATAAAACTCTAGTGGGGCACAGGCCCCTATTCATATCCTTTTTTTTTTTCAAGCTTGCTGTGCACAATGCACCACTAGGCTATAGAAACTCCCCTTGCTTAACCCACTATACACAGTTCAGAGACGCAAGTTTGATATCAGCTTTGGCAGGGACATCATTAGTTAATGCGAGAGCGCACATTTTTTTCCCATTCATTTGAGCCCAAATACAGTTTTTTTGAGCTTCATGTAATATTGTTTTTATGTTTTAGTCAAAATAAGATAATTGGTAGGCCTATCATTTAGAAACTTTCTTTAGTTTTGTAATGTTTTCTTAGCCTATCAATTCTGACTTGTGTGCCAAGTCCGACACCTGGACTTCTGTGTGTATGCTTCAGTGGCTATTTGGCAAGCTCAGAAGAGCGCAAAGACATGCATCGGTTTGTGTTTTCGGTTAAACTACTTTGATTTTACAAGTGTTGATTGGGATATTGCGTTTATTTTTTATCGGGATTATCAATCTAAATTAATGCATTGACGAATAAAGTAAATTGTTAAAACTCAAACTTTAGATTTTACTGGGGCACAGCAGATTTATACTGGGGCACATGCCCCAGTAAAAAGGCTCTAACGACGCCCACACAGACGCCCGTAAAAAGGGTCTAACAACGCCCGTACAGAGGGCGCCCACATACAGCAGAGGGCGCCATGTGTTTACTGTAAGGCAGTAGAAAATTGAAAGAATTACCAAAACACCAGGGCTTCCTACATGCAACACATCCTTCCATTTACCATCTTCCTCATGTAGAACTCCTCAGGTGGAAGTAATTGTCTTTGAAAACATAGCCAAGCATTATGATGTTTAGGTTCTCAGTTGTCTCTGTGGGAAACTTTCAACAACGCATCTTCAAGTTGGTCACTAAAAAGAGACTCGACTTGTTTTGTTGGTTTGACTCAGAAGACACACAGACAGGTTAAAGAAAGGATACAGAGAACATCTCGCTTCTACTGATCTACCTGGTTAATTAGTACTTCATATTTTACTTAGCTACATCAAACAGAGATATAACAATATCCAGCTTGAAAGACCACTGGAGAGAGGAAAAAATCACACACAGGTGACATAAATCACAATCTGCAGACACTCACTAATTCAGAGGAAGAACAGGAATCCATTTTCACGCAATATCCATGATGTATTGGGGTCTGCCTGTGCCCTGACATCTCTAAGTAGGTGACATTCAGCAGATACTGGAGGAGGGGGGAAACAAGGTGACAGTATGTATTTTTCTGATATTATCAATGAATACCTTCTGAGGTCAGTGAGTCAGCTGTTTCCTGTCCCTGGGGAGGTGTTTCTCTGACAGCGAGGGCGGGCCCCACTGGAAATAAGTAACATTCCACCTCCCCTTTGACCCCGGACACGTTCCCTTTTTACTCTGAGATGAAAGGCTTCTCTCCCGTCACCCTGTGTGACTCTGAGTTACATCACAACGACAAGGCCACTGATGAGGGGGGAGGAAAGTTCCCTGTTTGTATGTCCTTGCCATGGGGGGGGGGGGGGGGGGGGGGGGGCTCATGGCTGTGGATGTGAAATAACAAAATACACTGGTGTCCAAATGGCATAGCTTGACTTATTCAAGATCCTTTGAAAATGTGTTAATGCTGAATGATTGAATCTATGTAGATCTCACATCAACAAAAGACTGCCAAAATAAAACAAGAACAACTAAAGAGAAAACATACATTTATAAGTGGATTCTGTGCATATATGTGTTATGTAGAGAAAAAGACACCTTAACATGTAAATACTTCTGGATACATTTTTTTGTTCTTTTTAGTTAAATTGATTAGTTAGTAGTGAAGGCAGACAGAGCAGTTCATTATTGACGGGGGGGAAACATTGATGAGGGCATGTGTATGAGAACAACAGGATTTACAGTCACTCTTGACAGGAAAAACAAGGGGAAAGTAAGGACAGTACAACAACAGGGACATAATGGACGACAGACAAGGAGACCCAGACTCTTTCTTCTCTTAACTGTTTGGATTATTTCACCCAAAGCAGTAGGCTGGAGTAGGGCTGCCTGGCCCTGCTGAACTACAGAGCTACTTCACAGTAAACTCTTCCAGATGATTTACGAGCCTCTTGTTGCAGACTCGCTTCTGCTTGCTCTTTCAGCAGACAGTCCTCAACACTCCATTGACTATAAATCTGAACAATAACAATTAACAGCACTGACTCACATTCATAATGTGTGACCTCAGACAATTTGATAGCAAATATTCATGGTGAAGTTTAGGTGGTGTTGTAGTGAAGGATGTTGAAGGTCAGAGTCTAGGTGGTTTCCATTTCACTTCCTGCTCAATGTAGCAATGATAAACCCAGCAGGAAACATTATGCACATATTTATCAAAAAATTAACTCCTCTGAGTTCAATTAGTGGGATGGATACAATGATTCATCCATTGCTTCGTTTTGTGGATGTTAATATTGCCCTGGTTCATTGCATAATGTCTTGTATGTTTGAGACTGATACCTCACCACAACACTACACACAGAGAAAACAGTGGATGTGGGGTTCCACATACATGCGCTGATCCAACTACCTATCATTCAGCAATAAATCTGCATTAAATCTTCAAAATCATTACAAATCACTATGGCACAATAAACCACAATGATAGAACAGCATAAAATAATTTGTTGCAGAGAAGTTTAAAAGTTCATTGTGGTCTTTGCAACTGTATGGTGGTGGATGTGTCTTAGACTCAGAGCCAAACATAATAGTCAAGTTGTTTTCTTTCAGCTGTGGTACTGGCTCTCGACCAGACCGTGTTAGGAAGGATGTTGAAAGACTGACATAAATAAATCCCAGTAAAAATAAAAAAAATACAAATACAAACTGTTGAAAGCAGTTACATTGAATGCATGGATAGTTGTCTTCACATTTAGAGAAGACAAATTTGATCTTGTCTGCATGTTTGAAATAAAAATAGTTCAGTCTTAAGCATTTCATACAAATGTTAATTACCTATATATTGGATTTACATTGTTACAGTATATGTACAGTCTATGTAATGAAGCCTATCATGCATCAAATGTTTAGATGTGGGACAGGAGTCTAGCGGCAGTTACATAAGGGTGTGGAGTAGTCATTTGTAGTCACAATGTAACCATCTTGGTAGTTAATACATTTACATTTACATGTAGTCATTTAGCAGACGCTCTTATCCAGAGCGACTTACAGTAAGTACAGGGACATCCCCCCCCGAGGCAAGTAGGGTGAAGTGCCTTGCACACAACGTCATTTGGCACAGCCGGGAATCGAACTGACAACCTTCTGATTACTAGCCCGATTCCCTAGCCCGATTCCCTAACCACTCAACCACCTGACTCCCTATATTACACAAACAGCCTATAAGGTCTTTAGTTAACTTATGCAGCATGTCATAAAAGGTTTTTAGTTAGAACACAATGCACTTTACATTATGTTGGGATTATTCTTTATAATGTCTTAACTTGTTTACCATGATTTAGTCTGATGTCTAATGACTCATCCCATTGAGCTCCCTAAGGGTCAATGGGATCTGGTTTTGAAGTGATCTTATATAAGTAACTACCTGGCGGGCTGGTTGGTAGTGACATAAGGAATAAACACAGCAGCTTGTCATGTGATCTTACTACGCAGTACTCATAGCCCCTTATGAAGCCTATATTAAGCGTGATCTCTTACACACAATGCTCATTTGAATTTCCTGTCTTCGGATGCATTTCTGAAACACTGCTTGTAAAGTGTGTAACCATTAAACCTGTTTTTCATCAGTTCACCCAGCTCTTCCAGTCAACAAGGGTTTAAGCATGTAGCTTAGATCTTCAACACATGCTGAATGACATTGGCTAAGCTAAACAGACATGTTTCCTGTAGCATGTCTGTGAGGTTTGTAAGGTCTTAAAAACATTAAGTTAACCATGTTTTTCAGTCTCACAAATATTCAAACATGGAGGTGTAGATCTTCAGTTCTTATCCACCAATGCTGCACGCATCATTTAAGGTTCAAAGGTTTGAAAGTTATACATATTTTATTTGCTTATAAAGCAAACATACTCATTAAACCAGCTTGAAACAGCAGCAACCTGAGAGCTAATCTCTTCTCCAAGTCACAGGGACTTGATTTGTTTTATGGATTGTCCTGTGCTCTTTATTAATGATCCATAAAATGCACTAATGGAGATTGCAGGTGAAAAATACATTACAAATCCAAGGGGTTTTCTCCCGTTACCTCACAGAAAGAGAGAAAACATTCCTAAGTAATATTGGAACATTTGCATTCAAGACTAGCAGCTACTATGGCTGATTGAGGTCTAACTAAACCCCAACCAATGAAGAATCTATTTTCTTTCCAAGGGCAATTCTGTACTGCAAATGAGCCTAGTCAACAACAATTATTCAATTATCCATGTCTGCGTATCAAGCCTTACATTTATGAGAAACAAGGCTTTTAAAGTGACGTTAGGTGGTTTTAATAAACTGTTCTTATTTGATGAAACAAAGATGTCAATTGAACATGGTAATATTTTTAATGCAGCCAATTTTGCAACTCATTTTGAGCTATGAACAACTTACTCCCCAAAACAGATTACTTAATTTAAACCTTTTCACAAGAGACAAATATATATAACACTGTGTATCAAGTTTAGAAAGAAACTGTATTTAGATATTCTAAGACTGTCTACATTTGTTCACAAAAAATGCCTTAGAAAAGCCAGTTAAGATCCATGAAGTGTGCATACATCCTAATTTGTTAAATGCTCCTTAAAGTTTAGTCATTTCAATTGCTGCTCATTTACCGAAATTCACAATATTTTACGTACAAACACTGCATCCACTTCCTATATATTTGGTATTAAATTTATGATTATTGGGTTTCAACTGAGGTTGACACCAACTGGAATTTTACAGATCATCTGTACATTTTAATTCAAGGATTTCATTCAAAGATTTGCTAAATGTAAATGTTCGCTCCAGTAAAGCACTCAACTCTCAGGAACCTTAGTTACCAAAGCTGGTCTGCTACGTTGTTAGCCCCACCATGACTTCACTAATGTCCCACAGTTTCCGTGCCACCTCTTCGTCTGTAGCCTTTGGCAAAAGAGACTGCTCCTTACAGTCTGCAAAGCACTTCCCACAAACCCCTTCCACATCAGGGGAGCAGGCCAGGTACACAGAGGTCTGAGCACCCTGTTCTGGGCTCTTAAAGAACACTCTGGAGGCCATGTTGAATAGGGGCTTGGCCAGGAGAGGAATACTGACATGTCTTCCTAGGTTAGTTCGTACTAAACCTGGAGTTAAGGCGTTGACTGTGACTCCTGTCTCCTTAAGCCTACAGGCTAGCTCACAAGTGAACAGAAGATTTGCTAGCTTACTTCTGCCATAGGCTAAAGCCTTGTCGTAGCTGTTATCACTGTTTAGATCCTCAAAGTTTATCTGACCATATTTGTATAGCTTAGAAGACACTACTATGATGCGACTGGGAGCTGATTTTATCAAGAGGTCCTTCAAGAGGTGAGTTAAGAGGAAGTGACCGAGGTGATTAACCCCAAACTGCATTTCAAAGCCATCCTCTGTCTTGGAGTATGGGCACTGGTAGATTCCAGCATTGTTGATCAGCACATCTATTCTGGATTCCTCCTATTGAAACACAATTTTAAATTAGTGACTCTTGATTACCTGACCCGTTGGATACAGTATAAATAACATCCCATTTATCAAGTCACTCCATGTTTTGCACATATTTCCAAAATGTAAACAAGATTTTGATGTAAACTAACTTCTATAGCAGAAACAACGCTAGCTGCTAGCTTGTTGTTGGCTGAATGCAACTAGGCTCATCCTGGTTATGCTTTGACAACATAACATACCTTAATTATATTTTCACAGAACCTATGCACAGATGTCAGGGACGCGAGGTCAAGGTATTGAATTACGAGTTCTCCGGTGTCTTGACCTGTTTCCATTCTGATATCTCGAGCGGCATCCTCAGCCCTCTTCACGTCCCTGCAAGCCATTATCACACGCCCGTGTCTTTTCAACAGATCAATTGTTGTGGCTTTCCCGATCCCGCTGTTGGCACCAGTCACTATTATAGTTTTTCCTTGCATCATTTTGATGGTACAATATCTTACAAGTAAGCTAGGACTAGCACATACGAACAGAATTGGCATGCTACAGTAGCTGGCTCTTCAGTAAAGCTAAGCTAACAGTTCAACAGATGACAGTCCCCAGAGAGGCTTAACTAGACATGCAACTGGAGAGCAGAAAGGCAACACTCGGGATGCGACTTCATTTTGCTCCCGTCCTTCCGTCTTTCACTGGCACAATGTACTGTTGTCCATGTACAATAACCAAGGTAAAAAAATAAATTAAAAAAATAACAAAGGTTAAAAACTACGTCATGACAAGGAAGGCGGAAGTTTGAACAAGTGTTAAACAAGTGTTCCCTGGTTCACTCATTCACTATCCCCTACATTTGAACCTCGTCAAGGGCCCTGCATTGTAAATCAGTGCATTGAAAATTACAATATTTGGGACACTATTTTGCTACCACCGACGGATGAGACGGTACGACGTCGCAAAAAAGAGATATTAACAAGGGCCCCCCTTTCCATCGATTCAGGCTCAACGTTCGAGGCCCGCTTTCCGACTTACTGCTGTCAAAGTACAGTATATTGCTTTTTCGTCCAAAAAGATTTGACATAGCAAAGCAAACGCTGACATTCATTGTGTATTATATGACTATTGTTGTACTGCCCTCTGTTGGTTGGGCGTGGCATGACTGCAGAAAACGTGGTAACACTTCTGACTCAAGTTGTGTTATGTTTCTCGTGACTCAAATGTTAAAGACACGATTGTTCAGTAAAAAAAAAAGTTTTGGCCCACTCAGCAGGAGCAGGTTTGCTTTCAAATATGGGAAACTGTTTTAAACAACCGAGGATGCGGCGTTAAATATTTCTTAATAAAAACTGGTGGGGATGGATTTGCAGTTTTTAAAAAGAGCTGTTCAGTGCCAATGGAATGTTAATTTCTCATTTTGCAGCACAGTTATGTTCCAATAATCCTGTTCCAGCCAATTGCCTTGAGGCCGGCTTTTCTCCTTGTTGAAACCACTCAATCTAAGTTGATTTGTCCGAAAGCATGGAAGTTCAGACAGGAATTGGTGGTACTGTTTCTCATATTGGAATGTATTTCATAATGATACATATTGAAGCTTTAGCACAATTAAAACAATTAAAAGACCGACCAGAAAATATATATTCCAACCATCTATTCTGTATGTTTTTCCATGAGAAGGACAATTTTAATTATATAATTAGATCTGTCACCCAACAAAAATACAGCTTTGAATGACATCATGTATACCTGGATGACAACTCTATTCCCGGTGTCTCACCAGCTTTGGCAAAGTCATATTGTTGATTAATGTAGTCTGATTCTTAGCAAGGTAGGAAAATAGTGATAGGTCTGTCTCCACTTCATTGAAGTGTGATAATAGTTCCTGGTAAGACTTCCCAGTGCAAACGTGTGTTTCTCCATGCACATGAGAAACTGGGACACATCAACTCTACTGAGGAATGCCTCCAGTTTCATGTTTAGTTTTAGAATATATTCTTACAGTAGACTACAAGCCTGTGGGAAACAACACTGCCTAGATTCTCCAGTCCAAATGTTTTTGGCCAAATCTAGTAAAAATATTTGTTGAGTCATGTGAATCAAGTTCACATCTTTGCAGAGTAGAATGTAGAAATTATAGTTTAACTCCACTTGAAACAAATTTCTTGACCATGTGCACAGTTTAACAAACTTACACTACAAATTAATCAACTAGGGTTAGGGTTACATGATGTGAAGCCTATAACTTCACTTGTGAAGTTATAGGCTTCACATCATGTAATTCATAATTAATTAGATACATTTTAATCTGGGCTTAAAATATATAAAAGTGAGTCTGTGTCTCAGGACCTGGGAGGTGTAGTCTTCAGGAGGGTCCAGGAAGAGAGAGAGAGAGAGAGAGACAGAGAGAGAGACAGAGAGAGAGAGAGAGAGAGAGAGAGAGAGGGAGAGAGAGAGAGAGAGAGAGAGACAGAGAGAGAGAGAGAGAGAGAGAGAGAGAGAGAGAGAGAGAGAGAGAGAGAGAGAGAGGAGAGAGAGAGAGAGAGAGGGAGAGAGAGAGAGAGGGAGAGATCCAGCCAGGTGGGGGTCTCCTTCTCAGCAAGCCAAGTTCACTGGACCATTCATATGTTATGATTTGTGCAATAGTGAGTATAGTGTGATTTGTGTTATAGTTAGAATAGTTTGATTTGTGTTATAGTTACTTTTAGTCATTTAGCAGATATAGTTATATATATATATAGCTATATATAGATATAGTTAGTATAGTTTGATTTGTATTATAATTTGAATAGTTTGATCTGTGTTATAGTTAGTATAGTTTTATTTGTGCAATAGTTAGTATAGTTTGATTTGTGTTGTAGTTAGTATAGTTTGATTGGGGGGGGTATCGATTCCTGGCCATGCCAAATGACGTTGTGTCCTTGGGCAAGGCACTTCACCCTACTTGCCTCGGGGGGAATGTCCCTGTACTTACTGTAAGTCGATCTGGATAAGAGCGTCTGCTAAATGACTAAATGTAAATGTATATTGGGCTTGAGGTGTGAGGGGGTGGAATCCAAGCCCCCCTCCTATTCAGTAAATATTGAGAAGAGGAATGAGTCCTGTTAGATGCCTTTTAGAGCTGTCGTATTATATCAAGTGTGTTGGTGCGCACTTCCTCTGCATTGTGTTTATTCAATGAAAGAGTCCATGTTGTATGTTGCTGTTCCTTTCAGCTGCATGCATTTATTCTCCCTGACAATCATATGCATTTCACAATTTGAATTAAAACAAACAATGGTGATGATCCTCCAGGCTTGTTTGACGTGATGAATCCCAACTCAGCAGAGCACTGCTGGAGGGGCTAACATTGTTCTATAACAGTAACTGTGCCCCTCTCAATATTTTTATTTCAATCAAATGTTAAGTGTTTTGTTTTGTTAGGACAAACTCAAGAGTGATACATTGCAAGGCACACTGTGACGCATAATTAGAGAGTTGTAATTTGCCAAGCCAGCTAATCCATCATAGGGGGACTGCACTGTCAGCCTGGGCTCTATCAGGAGCTACACCAACCCTCTCTACTAGCGCTTACTACCCACTCAAAAGTCATTTTCAGAATATATAAACAACTTAACAGCAGACTACAGGCCAACCCTCCTTATAAGAACAGTGTGAGGATGTGGGACCCAAATGTAGTGTGGTAGTCATTTTCTGCATTAACAGTCTGACCTTCATGGGTTCTGCAGGTTCTGATGTTAATCAGTTTAAAGGAGACAAACGGGGGGAGCACCATGGCTCCAGTCTAAATGGTTTGTAAATTATTCATGCAGAGCTACTCCAGAGCAGACCAGGGGTACTGCAGAGTGAGACAGGAGAGGATAGCGGGTGAAGGCTGGTGTAGTTCACCTTTGTAGACTCCCTTATTGGTGCTTCACCATTGTGTTAATCCTTTCCATGCTGGGTTTCTTGGCACAGTAGGTCTGGTATGAGCCATGGAATACACATTTCATACAAGAGACCACCTTTCCATCTATGACTATCAAAGTGACCAGGGGTCTCATTTATAAAACTGTGCGTAGGATTCTTACTAAAAGTGTACGTACGCCCAAAAGCCTAAAATGGCGTACGCACACAAAAATTAAGATTTATAAAACCGTGCGTACGCACACCTGTACGCAATGTTCCCTTTATAAATCACAGACTACCCACAAGAGTGCGTACGTGAATCTGCATTTTACCCCGCCCTGAACACGCCCATTTTTAACCATAAATGGTCAATGTAAAGCACCTCATGAATGCTAATCCAGTATATTAATGGTTATCTAAAGGTAGGATATGTGATGTTATCCTGTATTCCATGCAGTCGGGCATCTCCCCCTCCTACATCCCGTAGTGGACAATCTGATGGTGAGACATACAGTGCTGAATTTTTATTTAAAATTTGAGTTGGATTGTACAAGGTGTTTATGGAACAATTATCACTCAGTATAAACGCAAATAACACTGCTGGATTTAATCTTCATGATAATGATGAAATCGAGTAAAAAAAAACGTGTGTGAGGAAAACAAAATATATAAATATTACGAGTAATGTTCTTCCCACATTCACTGTTTCCAAAATGTGCATAGGCCTACGGGAGGGTCAGAGTTTGCGTGGAAGAATGCACATTCTCCCGTCAAGTTTGTTTTTTATAAATCACAACCTTTGCGTGGAAAGTGGCGTACGCACATTTTCAGCCCCGTTTTGTGCGTACGCAAGCTTTATAAATGAGACCCCAGGGGCCTCATGTATAAAGGATTGCGCAGCTTTCATACCAGAAGATGGCGTACGGTCAAAACTCGAAAAGTACCTACGCACAGAAATATTCACATGTATGTGCACCTTTCATTTATAAATCACAATTAACGTGAGATTGACTGCACGTGAACGAGCCACTGACCCCGCCTTTCCTCCTCCCATAAATGAATATGCAGATGGACTATAAATTTACATTTACATTTAGTCATTTAGCAGACGCTCTTATCCAGAGCGACTTACAGTAAGTACAGGGACATTACCCTGAGGCAAGTAGGGTGAAGTGCCTTGCCCAAGGACACAACGTCAGTTGGCATGACCGGGAATCGAACTGGCAACCTTCGGATTACTAGTCCGACTCCCTCATCGCTCAGCCACCTGACTCCCTGACTAAATGCGCTCCTAAGGTCATTTCTTTGTCTGAATTACCGTATTTCTTCGAATAAATGCCGCCCTCGAATAAACGCCGCACCAAAAAGGAACGTTATTTAATAAACGCTGCAGCGTTTATTCGAACAAATACAGTGACTGTGTGCTCGAGGTTCTGACAACAGAGGTGGAGGCAAGAAAATGAGTCCTGTTTGTCGGCCTGTCATCAGGTATTAGCGACAAAAGAAAGTTGGCGGAGTGGAAAACTGTCACTATTTGCGCCCTTTCTTGTTTTTAACCTGTAGCACTTTGAGATTTAGCTAAATGTAAAATGCATTACAAATACAATCATTATTATTATTATAGGGCCATAAATGATGTGGGTTCAGAGAACCGGACCATGGCAGAAATTAAGAAGAAATGGTCCGATGTAAAACTTTAAATGAAGAAACGAGTGGTGGCGCATCGTAACAGCATGGCAGCTATAGGGTTAGCGTGACATGCATTTCCTGAGTGATTTTGTCGTTTGTTTGACACTCTCAAGTTTATCAGAAGTTATTAAATGGAAGCGGATTAAACAGAATATTTATTTATGCTATTATATAGCATTTCCCGTTTGGGGTTTTGGCATTTTGATGTGATCATCCACATTAATGATAAAACTTTTATTTGTATGTTTTTTGAATAGTCAACGTCATAAACGTAGTAGTGGAAACTTTATTTTGCAATGTTTGGTGAGTTTCGGCACTTTTCAGTTAGAATTCGCCACGTTACAGAGCCAGACAAGACTTTGCGGAGGGTCCGCACATTGTCACGTCTGCTCAAAACTTTCTGTGACGGCCCGCACATTCTCACGTCAAGTACATCTTTATACATCACAAAATGTGCGTAAAAACCAGCGTACGCAAGCTTTTTGTGCGTACGCAACGTTTATACATGAGGCCCCAGATCTGTCCCCCCCCCCCCCCCACACACAGGACTGACTGAGTAGGTCTAGCAGACGATCTGGCCGTGAGTGGAGGGAACACCAGGGTTGAAGTACTGTTGGGTTGATGAGGTGATGGACAGCACGTGTGTAGAGTTGACAGGTAAGATGGAAGAGACGGACTGGAATCCCGGAGCCTGGAGTCACACAGACAGGGGAGAGACAGGGGAGAGACTGGGGAGAGACTGGGGAGAGACAGGGGAGAGACTGGGGAGAGACTGGGGAGAGACTGGGGAGAGACTGGAACCACACAGACAGGGGAGAGACTGGGGAGAGACTGGAACCACACAGACAGGGGAGAGACTGGGGAGAGACAGGGGGAGAGACAGGGGAGAGACAGGGGAGAGACTGGGGAGAGACTGGGGAGAGACAGGGGAGAGACAGGGGAGAGACTGGAACCACACAGACAGGGGAGAGACTGGGGAGAGACTGGAACCACACAGACAGGGGAGAGACTGGGGAGAGACAGGGGGAGAGACAGGGGAGAGACTGGGGAGAGACAGGGGAGAGACAGGGGAGAGACTGGGGAGAGACAGGGGAGAGACTGGAACCACACAGACAGGGGAGAGACTGGGGAGAGACAGGGGGAGAGACAGGGAAGAGACAGGGGAGAGACTGGGGAGAGACTGGGGAGAGACAGGGGAGAGACTGGGGAGAGACAGGGGAGAGACTGGGGAGAGACTGGGGAGAGACAGGGGAGAGACTGGAACCACACAGACAGGGGAGAGACTGGGGAGAGACTGGAACCACACAGACAGGGGAGAGACTGGGGAGAGACAGGGGGAGAGACAGGGGAGAGACAGGGGAGAGACTGGGGAGAGACAGGGGAGAGACAGGGGAGAGACTGGGGAGAGACTGGGGAGAGACTGGGGAGAGACTGGAACCACACAGACAGGGGAGAGACTGGGGAGAGACAGGGGGAGAGACAGGGAAGAGACAGGGGAGAGACTGGGGAGAGACTGGGGAGAGACAGGGGAGAGACAGGGGAGAGACTGGGGAGAGACAGGGGAGAGACTGGGGAGAGACAGGGGAGAGACTGGGGAGAGACTGGGGAGAGACTGGAACCACACAGACAGGGGAGAGACTGGGGAGAGACTGGCACCAACGGAATTTTTAGTGGAGGCCGGGACACTTATGTATTAGACACTGCCACCAATACAAGGTCTGTTAGACCTACAGTATGCTACACTCCCACACACCAAGCACAGTGCCTGTGCCCAAGGAAAGTTGTCTTGACGTAATAGTACACCTGTGGTTCCGCTGCTGTGCAGCTTTCCAAGGTCAACATCTTGTGTTTTTGCAGCTTGGTTAAATTTGATAAATGATATACCATTGAGCCACGCTGGTTCACTTTACACTTAAAGGTCCAATTCTTCCTTTTTTTTGAGAAGTTGTATTTATTAGCTCTTTTTTTTTTACTGCGGTTTCAACTGAAGTGGATATGTTTATTGGAATGCTAAGTATTACTTAATTTGTTTATGTTAATGAATGATTGAGAGAAGAGAAAGCTACATTTGGAGTTTCCCAGGATGTATGAACAGTGTTTGGCACAAAATGACATCTACAACTGTCACTTACAGAACAGAGAACATTGTCAGCTCTTCATGCTGCCCTACATTATGTTTTTTTGTGACACTTATGACTGATACTAGCAAACTGAAGTTCAGGTTTAAAGCTAGGGTCAGACGCTTCTATACTGCTCCTGTTCCAGGCTCCTCCTGTTCCAGAATGCTCCTGTTCCAGACTGCTCCTGTTCCAGACTGCTCCTGTTCCAGACTGCTCCTGTTCCAGACTCCTCCTGTTCCAGACTGCTCCTGTTCCAGACTGCTCCTGTTCCAGACTGCCCCTGTTCCAGACTCCTCCTGTTCCAGACTCCTCCTGTCCCAGACTCCTCCTGCCCCAGACTCCTCCTGCCCCAGACTCCTCCTGCCCCAGACTGCTCCTGTCCCAGACTGCTCCTGCTCCAGACTCCTCCTGTCCCAGACTGCTCCTGTCCCAGAATGTCCCAGACTCCTCCTGTCCCAGACTGTCCCAGACTGCTCCTGCTCCAGACTCCTCCTGTCCCAGACTCCTCCTGTCCCAGACTCCTCCTGTCCCAGACTGTCCCAGACTGCTCCTGCTCCAGACTGTCCCAGACTGCTCCTGCTCCAGACTCCTCCTGCCCCAGACTCCTCCTGTCCCAGACTCTTCCTGCCCCAGACTCCTCCTGCCCCAGACTGCTCCTGTCCCAGACTCCTCCTGTCCCAGACTGCTCCTGTCCCAGACTCCTCCTGTCCCAGACTCCTCCTGTCCCAGACTGCCCCAGACTCCTCCTGTCCCAGACTCCTCCTGTCCCAGACTCCTCCTGTCCCAGACTGCTCCAGACTAAGTCTGTTTCTGGCTGCTCCCAACCTGAGTTTTGCAGTGATGTGCATCAGCTGTTGTGCTCCCCTTGTGCAATAGACACAACTATGTCTGATGAAAAAGGAAGTGAACTTAACTAAATATAGGCTGGCAAAACTGGTTATCTAAGATGGCTGTGGGAGTTGCAGACAAATGTTATTGTTCTGTCCTTGTGGAGTCATGTTTGCACGTATTTTTAATCATCAGCCAAATAACTTCACATGTGACACTACATGTCTTTGGGTCCTGAGCAATAAACCGATTCAGCTTCATACAGTGCCTGGTTCTTGAGATAATCAAGAGAAACAGACAAACACAGACAGATTCCTGGATTGATAGTCACATTGAGCAGATTCTTGAGCAGCTATTTGTTTTCAGCTGCCCTTTAGCTGAAAACAGCTAGTCTCGCTTGCATATCTTTACCACAGCAGGTGAGACCAGGGCAAATTGTCACACTTTTTAATTATAGGTATATAATATAGTATAGATATATAATTATAGTGTAGGTAGAGGTTAAGGCAAGAATATTTTCCTCAAAATGCTTACTCTCTTAGAAATATGCCATGAAACGGCAATGACATCTTCCTTTTTTGCATTGTTGTTCAATGCCTGAGCAAGCCAAGCCCCAACAGAGGGCAGTACAACGGTACTTATCCATGTTGACATGGTGGCTTAATGGCCCATTCATGTCAATGTGCTTAGTTCAAAGCTGCCCTTCTAAACCCTAACCAGAGCAGAACGACCCAACACCTGCTGTTGCAGGAAACCTTACACACGTCTTGGTGCTTCACTCTCCAACATGTTGTCGTCTCATGACCCTCACAAGGTCCTCGCACACCCAGCATGCAGTGCTTCTCCTTCCGTGGTCCCCAGAGGTGGAACAACCTCCTCGTTCAGTTACACATCTCTCTGTCCCCATGATCCCTCAAACAGAGTCTCAATGCTCCGGTTCTTGACTAGCTTGGCCTAAGGTGACAGAAAGCTGCACTTACAGTACATTCTCTGCAGGTCATATTCAAGATCACTGTTTGGCAAGAGCCAGCTCTTCCAATTGATGTTGCTATCATGAAATGATGTTGATTTTGCAACACTTTACTTTTAGTGCTTCTGAACTACCTGCTGTTGTGAATCATAACTTTTCACTCACACATGTGGACTATCTATACTAAGGGTACATAAACTAGCAGTACTAAGTGGAATTAGAATTAAATAAAATATACAATATAATGAAATATAAGTTACAAAAATACAAATATTACAAATGTACAAGATACAATTTTGTAATGCAGTGCAAAAAGCAGTGTGTTTTAAGCAGGAAGTCATAAGAGTCAGTGTGGTCCCTTGGCCTTGTTGAAGAGGCCAACAGCGGAAGGGAAGAAACTGTTTTTGTGGCGTGAGGTATTGGTCCTCCAATTCTCCACTACCACCACCCCCTGCCAATTCTCCACTACCACCCCCCCTGCCAATTTTCCACTACCACCCCCCCTGCCAATTCTCCACTACCACCACCCCCTGCCAATTCTCCTACAAAATAATAAACCATTAACCGATTCCCGTGTTCTGAGTCTGGCGTTTGGGGTCTACCTGCCAGCCAGCCCCCGTGACAGTGTAAAGATCTACAATGACTAGAGCCCGGTTAAGGGTTGACTCCAACCCTAACCCTCACCCCGACCCTGACCCTGATCCCTGACCCCAGCCTCCAAGTATGAGATCTAGCAACCCCTGTCAGGGGAACATGTTCATGGAGTAATTACTGGAGTGCTAGTAATCCAGGGTAAGGGTTATTTCTTTCATAATACTGAGTGGGAAAACAACCTTAACATCAGTTGTTTGTGTTGCCAAGGATCCTCAAGGTCCTCACCGTTACCACAGCTTTTAGTTCTTTATATTATTTAACACAGTAGTTCATAAGGAAAAACCAAATAAGAAAATTGGAAACATTAGTGCCTCAGCGAAACAAAAATATATGGTTAAGCCGCCTTTCTTTACAGCCTCTTACCTTATCCCCCCTCCAATCTCCTGGGGTTTTGAGTTTGAAATTTGTCAAGGGACTGATTTGCAGACGTTTGAACCTAGATATCAATGCAGAAATTGGTTTTAGATAAATCTCTTATGGACCACCCAGAGCCTCTCCCACTTCAGGGAGAAGCTGTGAAATCTTTTGTGAGAAACCTCCGACTTTAGATGTCCTTTTGTTAATCTCTCAGTAGATGCAAAAAGTGAAACGTTAAAACTCTTAATTGTCCCCTTCAAGGTACTGTTAGTTTAATATTATTCTTACTCTCTTGGTATGACAGACCTACTTCATTGAATCAGATATGACTTATCTGTAGAAAATTACATTTGTGAGGCCCTAAAGTGGAGCCGTTCCATGTCAACGATGCACGTCTGAATAAACACAGATTAGTTGCTGCTCTCAGTGTGAACCACCAGTCAGCTCTGTGGCATATTTGCAACTGAATTTGTGTCACTTTAAGGAACTGAACAATTTTTTTTGAAAAAGCAGCTTATCTCCAAAAGCCTGCAAACAATTTGTGGTGTTTA
The DNA here is from genome assembly GCF_038355195.1 of Osmerus mordax. Classification (NCBI taxonomy): domain Eukaryota; kingdom Metazoa; phylum Chordata; class Actinopteri; order Osmeriformes; family Osmeridae; genus Osmerus; species Osmerus mordax. Next base: position 228,165 of record NC_090058.1, on the reverse strand, counting down.
TTGATACGTGTTTATTTTTTCACAAGGAATTTTTTTCTTTCCTTTATTTCCTCAAATGTACTATTAACAGTATCAACACTGTTTACTGTTTCCTTGTAGAGAGGTTAAATGTACACACATCTGTATCAAGGCATGGACAATCACCTTTTTGATCTTTTTTGACAGAATCTTTGTACATTCTAGAACCTAACATGATGTAATAGCATGGTACATCTGTAAAACACATCTTTTACACACACTTTTTTCTGCCCCATTTGTAAATTACTCAATGACAACAACGACATTGTTTTATTAAATTACCGAATTTAAATAAATTGTGGTTGAGAACATATTTTTATGTTCTGTACAACCTCCTCTGGGATTCAACAGTTTTTGAAGCATGCATAGTTATCAAGCAATGGACATCAAAGGATCTGTATGATGTCTTACTATTCCTCTCCACAAAATCACAGGATTATCGTGAAAGTGTCCCAAGGGACACATTTGGACATGACAAGCTGTTCTCAAACCTCGTTGAAGAAGCAGAGTGGTTGAAGAAGGACTACAGGCCAGTATGAGACAAGTATGGCCCCCACTAAGACAACTTCCTGAGGGAACATGTTAGATGAGAGGAAGCTGAAACAACATCCATGTGGCGTTCTTGCCAGGGCCAGTACAGTCAAACTGGCCTCTCTACAGAGTACGAGGCAGGTGGATAAACTTTGTGAGATTACATTACTGTATGGTGCCCCTCAGAGGCCAGGGAGACCCGCCTCATGGTGTCCCTCAGAGGGAGGCCAGCCTCATGGTGCCTCTCAGAGGGAGGCCAGCCTCATGGTGTCCCTCAGAGGGAGGCCAGCCTCATGGTGCCTCTCAGAGGGAGGCCAGCCTCATGGTGTCCCTCAGAGGGAGGCCAGCCTCATGGTGCCTCTCAGTGGGAGGCCAGCCTCATGGTGCCTCTCAGAGGGAGGCCAGCCTCATGGTGCCTCTCAGTGGGAGGCCAGCCTCATGGTGCCTCTCAGAGGGAGGCCAGCCTCATGGTGCCTCTCAGAGGCCAGCCTCATGGTGCCTCAGAGGGAGGCCAGCCTCATGGTGCCTCTCAGTGGGAGGCCAGCCTCATGGTGCCTCTCAGAGGGAGGCCAGCCTCATGGTGCCTCTCAGAGGCCAGCCTCATGGTGCCTCAGAGGGAGGCCAGCCTCATGGTGTCCCTCAGAGGGAGGCCAGCCTCATGGTGCCTCTCAGTGGGAGGCCAGCCTCATGGTGCCTCTCAGAGGGAGGCCAGCCTCATGGTGCCTCTCAGAGGCCAGCCTCATGGTGCCTTGATAGCTTTTGTTTTGTGTTTGATTAGCTTTTTCAAATAATAACCTCCTTGCTACAAACCCACTCACACATGCAGTGTGGCCTAAACAACCCCATTATGAGTTCAGTCTTATTCAATGCACAAAATCCACATTCAATGCAAGTTGTTACTGACTGGTTAGTTTAGTATCTTTACCAGTTCCACAACTGTTTTGATTCGATACTTTGTGACCGGTAACACTTTTACAAGTGCCCCACAAAGTACCGTAACTGACTTTTCTAACAATAATCCAAACCTGTTTGCAAAGCTTGATTTGAAAACATTCAAATTAACCTTTTTTTCTGTGTTACTTTATGTGGAGCACAAAAATAAGTTTCTATGTAGAGACAGAATGAGATGAGAGAGAGCACAGATGATCAGTAGAACCAGTAGGGCCCCATGGCAGCGAGATGTCACACTGCGTGTCATCCACGTGATAGTGATTGAGACACACGGCTCCTATGCAAGTGAAGAAAACAAAGTACACAAAACACAAATAAACTCACTGAAACATCTGCAGATACAAGGGATACAAACAATCTAATTGGATGATCCGTGAAGTCATTGAGTCTGTAACGAGAGCATGTGATTTGAAAGTAAATAAAGCAAACTACATGAGTCAGGGATGAGGTGTTGTGATATCACCCCTTCATGCACCCCACAGCAGAACCCTCCCTGACAGCCGTCTGGCCCCACAGCTGTGTGTTCACAGTGTTGGCTTCCTATGGGCACATGAAGTGGCTGGAATTTGTCATTTTCTTTCTTGTTTTATTGACTTTTGGCAGATAAAAGGCACTGTTCCATAAGTAAAAGTACTATTCCACACATTTTAATATTTCTCAGATGGCTTACATCCATGACTTAGTGCATCATGGTAGAGTTTGAGAATGGTAATTGGTGTCTTCTCCAGGAGAGGACAGGACTTCAGAACTGAAAGGGTTGAACTTGTGTGGGTTGCTTATTCCAACACAAAGCAGGTGCAGGACAAAAAGAGTCGCACTTCATGGAGACTTAACTCTTGGCTTTTTGGTTTTAAGCATTCAATTACAATCTGAGGTGTCTTAAAAGTAGCTTTTTTCAAAAACTTTGCATGTCTAATGAAAGCAAAAGTCTTTTTTGATTTCATTAGACATATACACTTATTTTCCATTCCATACAGTGATTATTGCACTGAGGTGGGAGCTCAACGTGCAAATGGGAATGCAACACTGAGTGGAAGTCAGTGTGCCATGAAGTTTGTCTTTGACAATTTCTTTAGTTTTGGCAAAACTATATTTCTCATGTCCTTTATTAGAAATATTAATGGAAAACAGATATAACTTTTTGATGGTTGATTGAATATTTACATTTACATTTAGTCATTTGGAATATGGGAACTCTACTCATGTTTTCACTTCATTTCAATGGCCTGTGGTCGCACAAGGACATGTGTTTGCTCTTCCTGTTCAGAATCAGAATCAGAATTCGGTTTATTCGCCATGTATGTTATACAAACACGGAATTTACTGTGGCAGGGAGGTGCAAAACACTAAACATATACAGATCTTAAATTAAGTAAAAGTACAAAAGTTTAACTGTTGAAGTATATACCAGTTCAATGAGCAAGTCTATCCCATTAGACTTCCCTCTCAGAGTCCCAGCAGGGAAGGACAGAGGTTTCTATGGGGAACAGAATCAAGCACTACACATGTACTGTACACTTTACATTATACACATTTAATGAAGAGTAGATTAGTGTTTATCGAAGTTTTAAGTGTATTGGAAAGTTTACATTTAAGATACATATTGAATGCAAATGACGTATATCCATGTGTGTGTTTGGCTGCACAGTCTGCATGTAACTTCACATGAAACGCATCACTGCACACCATCAACATGGGCTGGGCTTCACTGACAATAACACTGGTCCATTTTTACTTGAAACACTTCTCCAGAAGCAATCTTTTACACCAGACATGATCTCATGATTAGCTGAAGTTGTGTATTCACCTTGCAGCCTCTGTTGTAGGGGGAACAGCTTTTTTAACCAATCACTGTGCGACTCCTGAGAATAATACTGTCAAATACTTTTGGAATAATTCAGATGAACATCGTTGTTTGTCAAATATTTTCTTAAATCTGGTATTTTTTATATATACTAATATATTTAGTCTATTTAAAATAGACTAAATGTATTGTACTATAACGTAAAAAACACAGAAGTTACTTGTGAAAAGCTTAGCGGAGACAACCAGGAATTCTTCATGGAACTACGACATGGCTTATTGCAGAAGGAAGTCTTGATAAAAAGCAGGGACAAAAGTTTCCAAGGAAATGGACATGCTTAATACACATTATCTCTCTCATTTATCACTGAGGAGTTTATGAAATGACAAGACCTGCTTCTAAGAAACTTCCCAGAAGGAGAGAAATGTTCAGAAGAAAGAAGTTGAGAGTTAAAGCTCCTGAAAAGTTGTCTGCATCTTGTTGTAGCCCTCTAATTGCTGTGTATGTCGAGATGAACAGAAGTCATAAAGACTGAATGATGAACTCACTAAGACTTCCCATGCTTTAAAACCAACAAATGATCTTTATATTCAGTTTTAACATATTTTTTACATATCATAAACTAAGTTAATAAGTTCTGCATTGATTTGTTGATCAGTAAAGGTGTGCTAACATTAAACCTGCATACTAGGAATTATTTAGATGTATCTCCTTTATCAGATCTTTTTGAAAAGAGAATGGTCAGTGCATTTTTCGTAATATATTTTCAAGTGCCCTCTTTGCCTTTTAAACGTATAACTTTGTTCTCATTTCCTTTGGCCGATATCTCCAAAACTTGCCAACTCACATCAAAACAATCTAGATGGATAAATAGCGCTACAGGCAAGAGGGGGTGACCTTCCCCTTTAATGCGCTAAACGCTTCAGCAAAAATTTGAGTGTGCAAGTCTTTGTTAGGTGCTATAAAGTCTCACACATTTTCACATGACATTTCCTGCATCACACTACTTGCAGTTGAGAATGTAGGTACAGATGTGCCGTTCAAATTGACACAATTTTACAACAAACAGCCCTCAACAGCACAGCCCAGTGCTGTCTCAGCCCCAGCACGGGACCTGGGTGGGGTGGTGGTGGGGGGCACTCTGGAAATATTCCACAGAAAACAGATTGTATATTTTATGATTGTTCTGTTTTTCAACCGGTGGAACTGGCTGGGTAAAATAATGTTAAAAATCTGAAAAAATACCTTTATCATTACTCAGAAACATTCACTTTGGCAGATAATGGTTGCTTATAGAGATGAACAAGCACCAGCATCAGGTTGCTTGAGCAGTGTGACCAAATCCTTTAAATCTGAATCAAATCCAAATACAATTTATTTATTTATTTATTTACTATACATTTGATTAAAATACAGATTCTGCATCAGCTTTCAGCAAACATAAACCTTCCAATATGTAACATCTTGCAGGAATATGAAGTGCATCCTGTATCGGATGGCCTTCCATCAAAGCATCTTTAAGAGAGAGTCTTCTCTTATTCGTACTCTTACAGTGATGTAGAGCATCCATTGAAAACCACAGACAGACACATGTTGCAGCTGTGATGGTTGTCTGGGTATCATTTGTTCAGGAAGATAGACCCACACATACATGATGTTTGTCCCATCAGTGACCTAAAACACTGGTATAGCATGTGGTCACTTCATAAAGTTTAAGTTTGTTGAGGGAGCCGATGGATGACATTATGGGGTGAGCACGGCTGGATGCAAGACATTACATTCTGCTGATTAGGACAAATCTACCCCTGTTCTGCTGTGTTTGGCAGTGGATCACAACCGCGCGCACAGGGCTGTCCTGAGGCCACAGCGTGCACACTGTCTTGGCCCTCTGCTGCCAAGTCTTTTTGTTTTTTACTAACAAAAAACACACAACCAGACACACTGTTGCTTGGGCCCCACAAGATCACACACCCAGCACATGCCTACATCCCTACACACCAATACACACACAAACACACATAAAACATGCATACATCCCTGGACACATCTGCTGTGAAATATGTGGAGGTGTTTTTTCTCTAAATATGATATACTGCTTATCTGTTGTGCTAGTTTGCAAGCTTAATGTCTCTGGGATAGCTTATTAAATTAGCTACCCACAATTGCCAATTAGACCTGTTCTCACCTGAGTGTTTCAGAACACACCAGCTGATGTGAGTGACCCAATCAGTAGCTATGTACCGAGCCTCCCTCAGCTGTGGCCTGAGGACAATTCAAATGTTTGTGCTTCTAAAGATTCACAAAACTCCCTCATTTCTTATTGATAGAAAAGGTATGAATAAAGCAAGGAAGTAAAAGCAAAAATAAATTCATATGAGTTCCAACATGAGCTAAGGCTAGGTAAATAAAACACAACACAGAACAATGAAAGGTAGGAACATTCAAGTGTGTTTTGTTAACAGATACAATAAATACACATGGTGCTGCTAATATTGAACTGAGGTGCTTTCACCCATGTGCTCATGGTCACCAGTACATATTTAGTGAAAATATTTGATTAATCTTAAGTCCTTATAAATGTCTTACCCATGAAAAATGTCCAGTAAATCTGATTCATCATCAAACATTTGAGCTGGGCAAGCGAACTTCATTCTAAACAGTGTTTGCCTCTGAAACTCAAACATTAGAAGGCTAGGTAAGTTGAAATGCAACTGGCCCATCCACAACTTCATGACACCTGTCGATTATTATCCTTAGTGACTCAAGCGTTATGTAAATCATTCTGACTAAACCTTAGAACGCAGGATTCCTCTCAGCTAAGGTAAGAGATGCCAATACAGTCATTATAATGGGTGTAGGTATTTTAACCTGGAAGGAGAGGCAATGTCTATCATGCACAATAAATGCTACAATAAACCTTCAAACGTTTGCTCCTAGATATTAATTGGGGCCTTAAAAGGCTGTTCACATGAGACGTGGAGCACTCCATTGATAGTCAACTAATGTAGTGCATGTTGGCAGATAATGCTAGTGCAGTGCCCAGTCTTACAAGGTCCATGGCTCCATCACTTAGTGCAGCTCAACATGAAAGTCCTACTTAGAATACAACACATTTCTGACAACCTTTGTCAAATTTAAAACAGGGCATAATGTATGCTGAACACCATGCATTAATGAGATCCCTCCCCGACACACAGCAAGAAGAATTGGAAAACTGCCAGCCAAAGTTATCCACTACAAAGGGGTAGTGATTCAAACTCCCCTTTCCTGTTTAGACAAGGGCCTGAGGTATGCAATATGGATCCCAGGGCCAAACGCGTCACTGCGTGAGAGCAGTTCAGCAAAGGATCACAGGGAAGAGAAATGTGAGACTGCGGAGTGGTGTCTTCATAAATGGCATGTTTGCTGTGTGTAATGATCTGTATTAACAGTTGTTTCTACTGTCTATCTATAGCATGGCTCACACCATATTATCAGTCATATCAGTTGGGGAGCACATATCTATATGTATTGTTGTAGATAAACAATAACTTCAGTAAATATTATTTGTAAAAATCATATCCTCTGCAGTGTTCTTGGTAGTATGTTGAGAAGGAGGCCACTATTCTCTGCGTGTGTTTGTGTGTGTTTCTGCAGCCTCCTAGTGGGCACTACCCTCCTCTGCCTGTGGTTTTACAGTCAAATATCATTCTAGCATTTAAGTCACTGTGATCTAATGTGTTTTACGTTGTAAATAAATGAGCAGGTCATCAATATGTCTGAGGTCAAATAGCTACTAGCACTGAAAAGAGATGACTGTGTTTTAACATAACTCTCTGATGGCACATTCCACTGAGGCGAAACAGCTTAACCACAACACAACTTCTGTTCTGATGATGAACAAAAGGGGGTTGTACTATCTGTCTGTCAAGACAGGAAAAATTGCCTAAAGGGAATGTTCCATGCAGTTGACGTGTTGATATTGTTTGCATAGTAATTTGCTAATATATTGTAACAAGAAAGTGAATCTTTAGACTATTTAATTAACACTTAAATCAGACGGCATGTGTGATGGCATGCTTACAGATCTTTACAGGTCATTCTAGACAAAAAATCTATAATTTTTATGAATTAGAGAAGACTTTGTCAAATTTAAGTGTATGCCACAATAAAGGATTACATTTGAAAGAGAAAGTATATAAATGAAAACAGTTGATTCAATAAAGTTTATCCATAGACATCCTTGATTTGAATTGTTATTTGATGTGCTTCAGTTCATAGTAGGCGGGCCTGTGTAAACCCAGCTCAATAACAGAAGGCTGCATGTGACAGCAGGGAGAGTGGACAGTCTGAGGATATAGTTCTGCTGGGAAAAATAGACCTTCACCTTTGCACGTCATATCTTTGTAGTGGCTGTAGTACAAATAGATGCGTTTGACTCCAATGCATACTAGTTCATGTAATGTTGGCATTGTGATTCTTTCTTCTATACTCGTTATTGGAGCATTTCAAAAGCTTTTTTCTCACATCTGTTTTTACCTGTAAATACTAGACAGACTAGTAAATACTAGACAGCTAAGAACTAGCAATTGATTACTTTTAACTTTAAAATCTTATTTAAATTGCTGATGTGTGAAACTGAAGTTACTATTTGCTGCTGAGCATGGAGTGAATGAGACAAACTCAGCACGTGCACACACTAGGATGGCAGGTCTTATAATAACAAACACCTAGATGTATTCACTCAACAAGGGAGATATACAACAAGTTTTTACCTCTTATTGACAGATTGAATATTTTTTGTCAGGTCGGGTACATTACATAATTCAATGGAGAAAAAAGAAAACAACATAATTTAACTCAGCATTTCAGGACCTGTTTTAGATTTCACAAGCTTTCTTTACAACAAGGATAGAGTTATTAGCGTCTTTACAACAAGGATAGCATTGAGGTGGTGGAAGCAGCCACAAACCATTGCAGTTGATGGTATTGAAATGCATGTATTATATTAGCACCATTTCAAGCACATTAATATTGATAAATAATATTAACATGAGCCATTTTGAGACATAAACAGCGGCCTTGCATTGCTGCATACAAAAGTGCTGAATGGGTGTGTGAGGTTTTTGATGAACTACCCAGGTGTGTTGTTTATGACAGGCACTACCTGTAAAGAGCAGACAAAACTAGCTTTGTCTGTTGCAGGACAGCTGCTACAGTCAACAAATTGGTTGGGCAACATCTTCGATGTGATAGTCTTTGGATTACTTAAATCACCATGATTGTTTTCTCAAGAATTTCACTGTTCTGGGGGGTATTCCAGAAAGCAGGTTATGCGACATACCCAGGTAAGTTAACTCCCCAGCTGACACCCAGCGTTGTAGAAACATTGCCAGTGGGTTGCTGCAACATTGTGAATCAGCTGCTGGGTTAACTTACCCGGTTATGTTGCATAACCTGCTTTCTGCAATACCCCCCTGGTAAACAACAAAAACCAAACATCAGGAAAATGTCTTTATGAGCACCACACACAATGGCTGTGAACCTGGGTGTCAATTCTTATGTTCTCTTACTGGGAGTGATAATAATACTCAGTGTCCTGAATGCCCATGTCACAAAGTCTACCTGAGGATACCTGTATCCTTCACGTGAGGATGTTGCTTATCTTATGTCTCCATCTAGCAGATGTTGAACTGTAGAAAAGAAAAAGACAAAAGCCATACTGTTTACAGCAGACAGCGGTTCCAAAATAAACCAGAAGTATGAAAGGTGTTTTCCAAATGCTTCTACCTGACAAATAAGCTTTGTTTCAAAATTGGCAGCCAACAGCTTTCAGAAATTCCTGAGAAAAGAAGCCTTCTTATTGTCACCAACTCCACTGCCTGCCATAAGTCGTTTCCTTCTTTATTAAAACCTATAAATTGTCTCCCCAGCATGTGGCAGCTGCTGTAAAATATAAAAACAAAAAACATTTTTTGAGAAGCAACAAAGAGAAGTATTCACAAAGTAACTGAATGATAACACCTGGTAACAATCAAAACACTTATTGTTGCATTGACAGTAACACAGATGTGTTCTTTTGTAATATAAAGTAACAATCAGTACATTTGAACTTGTCATATTACACAGGAAGGTATTCCTAGCAGTGCCACAGTTTATAATGGGATATTTGTTTAGTGTTGATACTGATGCCACATAGAGAAACCCAGTCTCCACTGTTGGTAAAGGAAAGCTCCTGTTCCACTCTACAATGAAGTCAGTAGTTAAACTGGAGTGCACAGTAGTGGATGGAGTATTCAGTTGTATTATATATTGGGCCTTATTGGATCAGAATGAAAGACAATAAAGATTGCTGTTCACAGTATTGAGCAGAAGTGCAGTGAAGAAAAAAGAGAACCCATAAATATCTTAATGCCTCCAGATTTCTACACAAGCCCAGCTTTGCATACACAACTGGTTACATCAGCAGCGCAGGCCTGCACGGCTTTGTCAGTCAGCCCTAAACAGGAGGTGCAGCACTTAATCTGTTCAGCATGGCAAAGTTATTCAGCATTATTTGCTTTGGCACATACTCACACTGACAGCTGCCTGCGTCCATCTAGTTATGGTCTCTTAATGCCACTGAGAGGATAGAGGCACAAAGGAAATATTAACAGTGAGCTGTGTATACTGTAAAGGTTCACTCCAAGATTTTGAAAATTAAACTTGTTTCTGCATACTGGGAGTGTCACATACACATGCTGAGAGTGTATCAGTCTTTAACCTAGTTAACATTCACAGCCTTACAGAGTATATGGAGGAAGAGAGCATTTATTCCAAACTAGCATTTACATTGTTTGTTTTTCTTTTTAGTTTTACAACATAACTTTGGAAGTCTGTCATTGGATTCTAGGAATCTGAGAGAACATATTTTACACATATTGGAAACCTTAGTTCTGTCATCATTATTTAATCATGGGTGTACACTGAGGGGTCTATAATAATACTGCAAGTGAAAGTTCTATGTAGCACATAAATCTTCTCACAAAGTATTACAGTGCTCTCTCCCTCTTTGCAGCTAATGCGAACTGGAGTCTGAAAGACCCCCATCCTCCAAACTCATATGAAGGGCAATATCCCGGAGAGGCCTTTTGAATATGACTGACACTTATTAATACTATTAGTTGTATGTTGTATGTCTACATCTATAAAAACAATTGTACATGCAATATAAACACATAGACAATCTTTATTGATGATATAATGCTGTTACACGAAGCAGTACAACAGGAGGCAGGCTGGGTGCCCCCTCTTGGTTCAGAGTTATTGCGAGTGCCAGCCAATCATCCACACACCTATTTTAATGTTTCTTCTACTCGTAAAAATATTGATTTGCCTACAGATGTAGATGCAACATTAAAAGTGACCCTGGGACATACAGGACATCATAATATCAATGCAACCATGTATGTATTTATATTAGATGAGTATCAAAACAGTCCATCTGATTTTGATTGCGAAGAGGGTGAACTGATCTAATGTTCCCTTTTGTTTACATAGTCGAATCACATAAACCACAGCTAAGCCCCAGCCAAGAGTAAAAGAGAGTGGAACTGAGCCCACCAAATGTTTTTTTTATGACTATGACGCTAGTTCACTGAATTTCAACGCAAATGTAGCACAGTCTGATGTTTTATATTGTGAAATTCCCAGATTATATTGCTTCATTTACATAAGGTTCCTGTTATATGGTCTTTGGCAAAAGAAAGTTTTCATAAACAATTAATTATTGCTCTGTCTGGCACCAAATTCTACTTTAAATATTTTTAGGCTTATGTGGCAATGGCCAACAATCAAGCTAAATACAGATTCAAGCTTATCTGAGGCCACACAAATGACTTCTTATTAATTCCTAACTTTTGGTGCTGTTTCAAGAGTCTGGAAAGCTTATCTGAAGGGGTGCTGGCTGTAATGAATACATCTGCAGTCTACTGGTTCCCTCTTGACAAGAGCAGCCTTTGGCTCAGCATAGAGATGTTTCAGAGAACAACTTAAAACCCCTTTTTACAGAAAAAGTCTTCCTTTACATTTCTTTCGACAAAGGATGAACACACCCATTATCTGACAAAGAAATTACAAATGTATTTTAAATTACATTTAGTTCAATGCTTATTTGGTTGCAATTGTATTAACTTCAAGTTTGTTGGATATTGTTAAGACACATCTGTTGTGTAGAAAAGTTATTTTTGATTCTGGTACAAGAAAAGCCACACTACACGATTTAAAATGAGTCAGTTGAGGGAAACAAACCCAGAATGCACACGTCAGCCCGTGTTGTGTCTCTGTTGTCTTTTCTAAAAGGCGTATTGTCATTTGTCAAAAGGGAGATTTGTCATTCCATTACAAAATCAAGCCACATGCCACAATGACAGCAAATCTTAAATGTTCACTTCCTGCAAAAATAGAAATATAGCTCCACACGTCACCTGATCTATTGTATTTTATACTGATAAACTGTTATTCCAAAAAAGAAAAATCAATGGTTATCTTGTTTGTGTTATATATATTTTAACTTTAATTTAGTTTAAGAACATGTGATACAGATCCATCCCTGTTATCATGGGCTCTGTATGCTACTGACTGGGATCCTCAAATATTTTGTTTGCCACATCAACAGAAAACGGGCGCAGTGACAGTAAATTGACCCACTGACCCAGTAAACATAAGTGGAAAGAATATTTTACTTATATTTACAGTACGATTTGATGCCTCTGTTTGAATAAAGCCCGTTGTGGATGAATAGAAGGTATGTGTTCTGTTAGAGTGAGTCACTATAATTGCGCTGTCTTGACAAAAGTCTGACAGAGTGGTTTAGGAGCAGGACTCCATGTGCCCAGCCAGTGTTGACATAACCACAAGGCTTTCACTTTGCCAGGTTAGTTCTCACCCTCCGCTAAACAAACATGGATCTCCATCATGACTTCCATTGCTGTTAGCTGGATCCCAAGGAGACCATTATTCTGACCTCATGGTATTTCCTTTTGAATCTGCCCCTCCACATTCCTCTCATAATATTGTAATGGTTAATCTGGAAGCAATAAGGTATTTTTAGGGTGTGTTTTACTGCCATTACTAGACTTAAGGAGGGTCAGTGTTGTGGTAATTTGAAACACTAACGCCAACAATTACAAAATTAAAAGTAACTTTAGAAGAAAAGTAGGAGTAACTCTGATCTTGTGAACAACAAGCTTCTACATCAGAAAACTGTGGTTCTAGAACACAGAACCGGTTCTGTTTTTGTGAAAAATATACCAATTTAATAATTGTTAAGATGTGTCAAAGGTTATGTATTTCGTACAAACTGTACTTCTGTTCACAGAACACTGATTGCCTGAAAATAATGATAAGCTCTACAGCTATACTACATTACAGAATACAATATTACAACAGTAAATAGTAAAAGTAAAATACATAAACAATCATGATGATTCAAGTACATGACGATACTGATGTTTGATGGCACCTTATTCCTATCCGACATATGCTAAGAGTTGTGTGCTTCATTGTTGAAATAACCATCATAGATTACTTTATGTGTATAGTACCCTTAAACAGTAAGCAATTATTGTAGGTAGAGTGGTAATTTGCCAAAGGCTGAACATAACTGAAGTCAGATTGAAGTCAAGTCAGTCAGTCAGATAAAATGCAGTAGGAGCAATAATGAGGCTTTGAGTGGATGCAGAATAACCAAACAGTCTGATGTCAACAGCAGAGGCACAGAGGAGCCCCGGCATGCTGACTGGTACAACTTGAATAATGTGCTTCACTTGTCATGAGGGCTCATCTAACATGTGGGCTTTTTACAAAAGCAGATTCCTGAGAAATTGCTACAATATCCCCAAAGAATGGATGTGGCCACAAATACCAGTAAAGGATGATGTCTTCTGAGGAGAAAAGACGGAGTGTCAGCGATCATTGTTCCAGAGTGGTTTGGGATTAAGGGTGGATTGACTGGGGGATGAATGATTATTTTTCACAGCTACAGTCCGAGGGAAACTTTACATTAGCTCTCCTCTTCAGTCCAAGACTTGTTTCAAGTACCAAACTCCAAAACAAAGCATAGTCTACATTACTACCATCTGTCAAAGCTTCTGTTGAAATAAAGGATTTAAATTAGTTTACTCGTCAACACATACCAGAAATTGGATTGAAATTATGAGGTATAATTTCTCAGTTTCAGAGCATTACGAATTATGTTTAACCAGGTGATGTATTTATCCCAATAGTTCCCAAATGTATTTTTCTTATATTCTCATCAACTGTGGTCGTACTGGACCAAGGGAATAGAAACATGATGACAGATATAATCCTTACATTGTCACAGAAATATCACATTTAAGGGAATTGGGAATTACTTTTTCTTGCATACTTTTACTCTTCTGTTATAGAAAGAAAAGAATAAAGACTATTGCTGATAACATTTACATTTACATTTAGTCATTTAGCAGACGCTCTTATCCAGAGCGACTTACAGTAAGTACAGGGACATTCCCCCGAGGCAAGTAGGGTGAAGTGCCTTGCCCAAGGACACAACATCAGTTGGCATGACCGGGAATCGAACTGGCAACCTTCGGATTACTAACCCGACTCCCTCACCGCTCAGCCAACTGACTCCATATGATAAGACAATATTGTATTTATTATAGCATTTTAAAGCATGTAATTAAACTGTAATTAAAGTAACATACTGTCAGGTGTTCTGTGGTCTGGCATTCAGCACTGCCCAACTGCTTGCTGCTCCCTTGGGTCTGTGTCCTTCTGCTTTACACTCTCTCATCTCTCACCAGCCCATTAGTTCCTGATCATTGCAAACGTGCAAGAATAACAATGATTTTACATCTATGGTACAATTTATAGTGTTGGCTCCAAGCTGCAAATGCAGAATTCCTGGGATTGTTTATTTATCTTTTCACATCGTCAATTCTGTTCACTTCAACGTCAGTTACAATTAGATAAAAAGAAAGATTTGTATTTCCACAAGGAAAACCCTGGTACCCAGACAATTTATAAAATATTTTTTTCCTAAATGTTTTTTCTACCTTTCGAAACTATATTAAAAATATACATATTTTCTTCAACCTTTCGAAAGAGGGAAGAGGAGAAGAAGCCTAAAACAGAGTAGAGTAAAGCAGAGTACAGTAGAGTGTAGTAGATACTCATCAAGTACTATGCTTGAAGTGCTTGACTTATGCAAGTTTCCCCTTCATCATAGATCATCAGAGATCATAAAGCTCCTATTATCCATCCATCCACTCATAGTCTTCTACTTTTTGTATGCAGGGCTCCCTTGCATAGCTTGTAACGTTTTTGGGCTCCTGCAGAAATAAAGGTGCATAAGTAAATAAGAAATGGGGTAAGGAGTGTGAGCTTGCGAACTAAAAAAAGCATTATGTTATAGTTCTGTGTTGCAAATCAAGACATGTTCTTGGTCCACCTTGTGCAATGTCTGAGTAGGTTGTTTATTGCGAAATGCATTAAGCAACTGCTTCCACTATTATTGTTTTATCTTACATGAGGTTCTGATGATCCACATTATGCCAGATCAATGGAATGTAGAATGTTAATGATGTATTGTGTAAACCATGTTGGTATGCATTTATGTATGTACATTGAGTGTTTGTGTGTATACTGGTAGATCCCCAGAGTCAGAACCCTCCTCCAGGCCCCCCCAGCCTCCCCAGCCTCCCCATCCCCCCCAGGCCCCCGGGGACAGCGGCCCAGGGACAGCGGCCCAGGGGGAGGGCGCAAGTGAGCGTCAAGCAACGGCACGAATACGAACATCCACTGATGTGAAGGTTTGTGTGCCTCACCACAGGCATGAGTGGCCCACCCACGTGGAGCAAGAGGCTCCCCAGAAGATTCCTCTTTTTGTTCATTGTTACATCAAGTTCAATCAAACAAGCGCACCTTCACTAGGCTCTGTCTCAGGCCCCACCTCAGCCGTCTGAAGCGATGTGGTTGCACAGTATGGATGCATGTAAGTATGGACATTTTATATTCACAACAGGAGTTGACAGATCGGACTTGAACGTCAACTGATTTAGTTGCATCATTCCCCAATGAAGCAATATTTGGTACAGCCAAAAATATATATTTTCACAAGGTTTCACAAGGCAAAAAAAAAAGTTTTTTATATTATACATTCTACTACATTAAGATCCGTAAATGTTTATTGCATGCACATTCCTGCCACAGTAAATTCCATGTTTGTGTAAACTTACATGGCAAAAAAACAAATTGTGATTCTGATTTACCACAATGCTTTTCACATTAACATAATAATTGTTTTGTCTAGCTCACAAAGTAATCATTTCATCTTGACACCTTGAGTGAAGGAGTAAGAAACACACAGAGCGATGGGGGATGTTTGGCTAAAGTTACCAAAGCTGCTCTTGGACAGAGATCAAAACTAAGTTCTGCAGCCCAAGTGGTCTTCATCATCATTCCTCTTCATCGTCATTCCTCCTCCCTGCTGCTGTTGTTATGGTTAGCTTTTAGATAAACTCCCATTTTGGAAGATGATCGGTTGCACTGGTTTAGTTTTATTTTCTCTTACATTTTTGAAAAGTAAAAAACTCATCCTCTAAAGAGGCAGTGTGTAGGTGAGTTAGGGTTAGATGAGTAATGGTGTACCACCCTAACCCTAACCACCCTAACTCATCCTCCAAAGAGGCAGTGTGTAGGTGAGTTAGGGTTAGATGAGTAATGGTGTACCACCCTAACCCTAACCACCCTAACTCATCCTCCAAAGAGGCAGTGTGTAGGTGAGTTTAGAGGTAGTAAAAACTTGTCATCCAGTGGTCCCTGAAAGTAAGAAGAAAATAGTCATTGGAAGAAATGACTAGGGGGTCGAGGGGTCAGATGCTTGAGCGGTTTGGGAGTTGGGCTAATAATCAGAAGGTTTCCGGTTCGATTCCCGGCCGCGCAAAATGACGTTGTGCCCTTGGGCAAGGAACTTCACCCTACTTGCCTCGGGGAGAATGTCCCTGTACTTACTATAAGTCGCTGTGGATAAGAGCGTCTGCTAAATGACTAAATGTAAATGTATAAAATGTATTCCTCTCCCCCCTGAATAAATCTGAACATCTGCAGCTATGTGCAGTGATTACAGTTCATGTGCTAAACCTACCCCTCCGTAGCACCTGTACATGTGGCTTTGTGGAACAAAATAATCATCTTCCATCAAACTAAGCATTGTGTTACAAAACTGCCAAGTATTAAAAGGAAGATTATATCCAACTGTTTGGGAAAGGCTCAGACATAATCTGAGTTACAAATAATCAAATTCCCCCACATTTGGAGTCCTCTATCATTTAGAAATAGGCATTGCATTCCAAATTATCACTGACCATATGCAATATATACAGTCAAATGCAAGTTGGTTAATAATGAGACAGTTCTCTCATTCAGTTATCTCATTCATACAGCAGTGTATGTGTCAACACTGTAAAAAGGCTGCTATTTACACTTGTGTATGTGTCTTGACAGTTCTATCAATGATTAAACATTATTTCAAACGTACATTTTTCTACTCTGTGAAAGATCTATATATATATTGTGGGTGAATTCAAGATTTCACTAACTGTATTTTTTATTTTTTAAATAGTAAAACTGTAAGTAGAAATATTCATTTATATTAATTCTGTAAGTGTCAAATATGGCAGGACATCAGAAAATGTAAATTTAACTCGGCTGTAACTTTAATTTACAAACATGTGCTTCCCATTCAAATGACAAAAAATGCTAAACCATTTGAAACACAATGTCTCTGTGGGTCAAGAGTGCCATTTTAAAGATGATTGCCTGCTCCGTGCATTCCTTTCTCCAATCCATCCATTATGTAGTTAGCGTGTAAAAGGGCCAAAGTGAAACAGCGTGTGTTAGGAACAGCTTAAAAACCATCATAGCATCATCTCATCATTCCAAAGGTTTCATACTCTATATATGTCTATATATGTATTTATTTGTTGCTGTGTTATTTTAGAAGTTCTAGGTGTAGCCTAATGGTTGTTAAATGTGTTTATTATATGTTCATTTCTCAAGTTTGTAGTCAAAGTCAAAGAGATGTATTTGTCATATGCACAGTATAATACAGGTAATTCTAGGTCATGAAATTCTTATGACAAGGCAAGGCAACAGCCACGTAGTAAGTACAAAAAATATATATCATAAAGTGTTGGAGTACCAATGGATATGTACATTAAGTAGGTTAAAGTTGATGGTTGAGAAGCCTGATAGCCTGGGGGGAAAACCTATTTGTGAGTCTGGTTGTCCAGAGATGATTTTCTCGGACATTGTGTGTGGTAGATGCCTTGCACAGAGGGAGCTGGCATGATGCGCTCATAACCAGGAAGTGATGCAGCCAGTGAGAAAACTCACCTGTAGAAGTGGGAGAGAGTTTTGACAGTCGATGAGTCTCCTCAAGAAGTAATGGGGTAGAAATTTGGGCATATTTTACTGCCACCTTCGAATGCTTTGACCAGGAAAGGTCATCACTGATAAACAAAACAAGGGACTTGAAGAGGATTAACATTAATACAGGACAAAGTCCTCTTCTACAAGGACAAGTTAGAAGCTTCAGGCTCAAAATGGGCCGAACCCTAACCCCCAGGATAGTGGTTCCATTTCCCAAAGGTTCATAATGAAACGTTTTTCTATTTGAACAACCAGCAGGAGACTCCTTGGCCTCTGTTTTTGCAACAGCATATGTGTTTGTGGAGCCAAATATTGGAAATTTTGATACCACATCTCCTTCAATCCTGATATCTATTCATTTTGGCAGGCGTGCAAGGATTCTGAGGATGCTTTCCCGCATGTTTCTGAGTTCCTTCCAGCCACTGGTCTCAATGTTTTCTCTTGTGGGGGGGGGGGTCACAGGGAAGACATTGTAATGCTCAGAGTGAAAGCCCCATCTCAAGTGTCTCAGAGGTTTTCAGAGAAAACATTACTCGGCTCTCTTTATTTGCAGGATTATCTCTCTCTGGCTACTCTTTGACTAATATGCAGTGGTCATGCACACTGTCTCCCATGCTCTGTATGTGCATGCCCCCTGTTATCTCTGCTTCCCGCTAGTGTGAAACATCCCACTATCCTCCTCCAATTGATTTATCTAATGCTTCTCATGAGCTGTTATCTCTTACTGCTCTCTACTGTTCATCCTCTACTCCAGCTATACTCTCAACAATACAACATTACTACTATTCAGTCTCTACCCTAGTTATACTTTCCACAAGAGAACATCTCTGTCTTCTCTCTCTTTCTAGTCACTCGTATCTGATGTGCAGTGCCTCCCTATGATACCCTCCCTAACTTGAGCTCAAACTTTCAGTGAATATTTTGTGTGTTAAGTGTCACAGTATTTATCTGGCTGTGAGTCTGTATGTGCATTTCCCTCTGCATTGCATGTGTATATTTGCTTTTAGTGACCCCCCATTCTTGCCTCCCCGTTTCTTATCTAGTGGCTGGTGGCCTAATTAGATTTGAACCAGACAAACAACAGAAGCAAGGCAATCAATCACCCTGCATCATATGTCTCAAAATGAGAACTAGAAAAGCAGTTGTCCCCCAGCTGCTCCCCTTGAGGCCAGTGGAAGCAGTAGAAGGGTCGTCCCTGCACCCCAGTGGAAGCAGTAGAAGGGTCGTCCCTGCACCCCAGTGGAAGCAGTAGGGGGGTCGTCCCTGCACCCCAGTGGAAGCAGTAGGGGGGTCGTCCCTGCACCCCAGTGGAAGCAGTAGGGGGGTCGTCCCTGCACCCCAGTGGAAGCAGTAGGGGGGTCGTCCCTGCACCCCAGTGGAAGCAGTAGGGGGGTCGTCCCTGCACCCCAGTGGAAGCAGTAGAAGGGTCGTCCCTGCACCCCAGTGGAAGCAGTAGAAGGGTCGTCCCTGCACCCCAGTGGAAGCAGTAGGGGGGGTCGTCCCTGCACCCCAGTGGAAGCAGTAGGGGGGTCGTCCCTGCACCCCAGTGGAAGCAGTAGGGGGGTCGTCCCTGCACCCCAGTGGAAGCAGTAGAAGGGTCGTCCCTGCACCCCAGTGGAAGCAGTAGGGGGGTCGTCCCTGCACACCAGTGGAAGCAGTAGGGGGGTCGTCCCTGCACCCCAGTGGAAGCAGTAGGGGGGTCGTCCCTGCACCCCAGTGGAAGCAGTAGAAGGGTCGTCCCTGCACCCCAGTGGAAGCAGTAGGGGGGTCGTCCCTGCACACCAGTGGAAGCAGTAGGGGGGTCGTCCCTGCACCCCAGTGGAAGCAGTAGGGGGGTTGTCCCTGCACCCCAGTGGAAGCAGTAGGGGGGTCGTCCCTGCACCCCAGTGGAAGCAGTAGGGGGGTCGTCCCTGCACCCCAGTGGAAGCAGTAGGGGGGTCGTCCCTGCACCCCAGTGGAAGCAGTAGGGGGGTCGTCCCTAACCCTCCTGCAAGTTTCTCACCTATCCAGTCTGCTGTTTGTCTCACTTCAATCAACACAGCAGAGGACTTGCTGGGATAGACTGCTGCCATTTTCCTTATAGTTGTTTTTATTCTGTGACTATTCAAGAGAAGCCGTGCATGAAAAGAGATCAGTGATCATCTGTTGATATTTTAGGATTATTTATGTATGTTAACAAATATTTGTTGGAATATATGCAGTCACACACAATTTAGCCAACATGCTTCATGTAAGCCACAAAGAACTTGTGAACTCTTTTGACATAGAAGCATCCCACTGACAACCCAAACATGGTCTCCTCGCAAGCCATTTGTATTGTGTTTCTTAGCAAAGTTGCAGTAGAACAGTTGGACAGATTTTTCAGTCAAGTCAATATGGCATCATCATCATAACACAATTATGGGGAGAAATAATATTGTTGCCTTGCCAGAAACACACACACACAGTAGGGTCCAGTCAGTAGGGTCCACCATAACCAACTGGTTTCATTTCATAATTTATATAAAATGAGTTAAATATTGTAATCAGTTGATATGTAATACACATTGATTACTGATTAACAATAAGACAAATAAAATTGTAAATACCTTTAGTTAAATCTTTGTGTCTCTGGGTAGGGCGTGTACCATGCGGACTGGGTAGGGCGTGTACCATGCGGACTGGGTAGGGGGTGTACCATGCGGACTGGGTAGGGCGTGTACCATGCGGACTGGGTAGGGGGTGTACCATGCGGACTGGGTAGGGGGTGTACCATGCGGACTGGGTAGGGAGTGTACCATGCGGACTGAGTAGGGGGTGTACCATGCGGACTGGGTAGGGCGTGTACCATGCATACTGGGTAGGGCGTGTACCATGCGGACTGGGTAGGGCGTGTACCATGCGGACTGGGTAGGGGGTGTACCATGCGGACTGGGTAGGGCGTGTACCATGCGGACTGGGTAGGGGGTGTACCATGCGGACTGGGTAGGGGGTGTACCACGCGGACTGGGTAGGGAGTGTACCATGCGGACTGGGTAGGGGGTGTACCATGCGGACTGGGTAGGGCGTGTACCATGCATACTGGGTAGGGGGTGTACCATGCGGACTTGGTAGGGCGTGTACCATGCGGACTGGGTAGGGTACTTTTAGGACCTTTGAAGAAGCACATCAGTTAAAACTTTGCATTTCTTTTTCACACTTTTACATACAATGACCAGAAATGGGAAGTAACGAAGTACAAATACTTCATTACTGTACTTCAGTAGATTTTCAGTACTTAACTTCACTATTTATTTTTCTGACAACTTTTTACTTTCACTCTTTACATTTTTTACACAAATATCAGTACTTTCTACTTCTTACAAACCAGGCTCATTACTTTAGTCTGAATCTGTATTTGGTGGCATGATCAATATTATTTCCTGTCTTTGCGTGCCTTTTCTTATTTCCTGGCTACCACGCACAACAAACGTAAGCTAGTGTATGAAGCTACCATGGAGCAAGGCAGAAGGCAACAAGAAGAATGGCTAACGTTATGCAGGGCTCT
This sequence comes from Osmerus mordax, assembly GCF_038355195.1. Taxonomy (NCBI): domain Eukaryota; kingdom Metazoa; phylum Chordata; class Actinopteri; order Osmeriformes; family Osmeridae; genus Osmerus; species Osmerus mordax. The sequence goes on along the minus strand of NC_090058.1, from coordinate 206,902 downwards.
CCAGTCGCCGTGACACTCGCATTTCAACCACTTCTCACGCTTACTGAGATGATAGTTGTCTCGAGTTATACAGAGTTAAATGGCAATCATAAAACATCACAACACCACACTTTATTTTGGTAGTGATGTACCCAATTGTCATTGCTGGGCAACCTACCTCTTAAAGCCATCCGATGCCAGGCAACCTTTTTGGGTCATAAGGTGAATCAGCTCTTGGGAATTTTAGAATTTTAAAGAATTAAATAATAAGAGTATGGTCACAGCATTTTTGGAAACAGATTAGTGTGCACCCAAAGTTCCTTGAACACTGTGATGGAAATGTGAACAAGCAGCCATGTGCTTTTCTTTGCTTGCTCTCTCCCTCTTCTGACTAAAAGCAGACTTGTCCAAGCTCTTAACTTGATGAAAAAAGAGTGTGGGAGAGGACTACCTCCTGACTCATATTATAGTATGATGGTTAGGTGTGTGCCGTGACCAGAGATGGCAAAAGTACACACATCCTTCACTCAAGTGTAAGTACAGATACTCATGTTTAAAAAGACTCTAAAAAATGTTCTCCAATTAAAGTAAAGAAGTGTGGGCTCTGACATATACTTAAGTAAAAAGTACCCATTACTACTACATGTTTTAGTGTCATGCAGGTAACTGAATTTTGTCTTTGTTTTTTTAAAGAAAATAAATCACACAGTGAAAGGAGAGGAGAGGAGAGAGGAGAACATTTACATGTCTTCATTTAGCGAAGCTTTTATCCAAAGCAACTTCCAAGAGAGAGCTTTACAAAAGTGCAGGTCACTGATCATAAACAACGAGATAGCCCCAAAAACATTGCGGGTAGCCAAAACATGAAGCATACATTGTGAAAAGCAAATAAGTGCCAATGGGAAGAAACATAAGAGCATGTAGTTAAACAAATTACAAATTAAACAACATGAACCTCAAAAGTGCAAGAGTGTACCTGTAAGAAATCCAGGAACCCTGGTCTTTAACTGAGGATCAATTGCTCACTTCAGTGAGTTACCATACACACTCGCCATACAAAATCTTTTGATTTACAGGTTTTTGCATACAGATGTTTCTCATTTAATGTGAGGGCCATTTGCAGAACGATATGTCTTGTTATGGTATGTTGAATTACACTACGTCAGTCCATGGTAGTGATTTTCAACCTTTCCTATCAGTGTACCAACAATCCTACCATACTTTTATAAATATCATATGATAATTGAAGGTGGAAGGTTGTTGCACCTAATGCAGGTTTCTTTGTGTAGAATTGGTGTTAGGTAGGAACCAAAACAGTTTGTTCAGCTTTTTAATTTCCCAGCAAATAACAAATAGGCATCATCAAAGCACTGCCATGAAGGCTGGAAAACTGATTTATGAAATGGATTAAGAGCATATAAAAAATGATTGCCATTATAGCCTTCGAAAGGTGTCCTATAAAAGTAATATATAGTAGATACATTTGAGCTCATTTGTCAAGTCAGTAATATTTGTTTTGAGCTGCACAACATCAACATGCACTAGTGCTTTTCATGCAGGCTGTAGCAGGGTAGGAGGGTGGCTGGGAGGATGAATAGGTGATCCTTACCTTTAACACATCCATGGACATCCATGCCCACCTCTTGCTGCAGGTGAGAAATGTCTTTCGGCCATTGTTTTTTCTCTGAGACCCTCTAAGTTGAATGCCACGGAAGTGATTTTCATCAAGCTCTAAATTCACCTTCCTGGCTGAACCGAGTTCTGTTCTGTATTGGGGGATAAAGGGCATATTTGAGTGTCACACCAGTTTCCCTTTTCCGTGCAAGAGGAAACCAGGGAGGAGGTGACATGGTGGATGTGGTCCCTCTCGGCTCTGTGTCTGTCAGTCCATCATCCGCTCATCCTGCCGCCCTCTACCGCCCTCAGGCCACAAACACTCAACATGTTAGCATTTCCCCCATCGTCTACAGAATGTGACTTACACCTTCTCTCTCTGACCTCTCCCTGACCTATCCCGAACTTCTCGCTAACTTCTCTCTGACCCCACGTACCAACCCCAGAGGAACATCCACTTAATCAAACAATTTCGACAGAAGTTATGAATGACATCTCGCTTGGACATAAAGCATGTGACTTCTCACATATTACAATAATTTATTCGATTGTTCAGTTGGATGGCTGATGTCATGTTCTTTATTATAATTTGATTATTAAACATGACCTGATTAAGGTTACTTTTACTTTGGTAGAGGGTTTATAGGTTTGGAAAGAACAGTGAAGTGTAGACAAGTCTTTTGTTAAGATAATAAGTCATGAATTTGGACGTCACAGTCAGTGTATTGAAGTTTCTTTCATTAAATAATTAACTCCCGATAATACTAATATAAGAGTTAAATCGGTTTTAATTCCGGAGGGTACTAATGTGCATGGTTAGAAAGGACTCTTGTGTCGTCCTTGTACTCTCACCATGACACGCTCAGGTCACAGCAAACTGGCCAGCTGTCTCACACTGTCCGTGTCCCGGACGTTCCCAGTGGAGCCAGGGAGATGTTGATGGACAGATGAGTTCCTGGCTTCTAGAGAAACGGTGAGCAACAAGGCTCTCCATCCTGTGAGGAACGGTGAGCAACAAGGCTCTCCATCCTGTGAACTCTCTTTCCCCCTGGACGCTCTGCGACCTTCCTACTGCAAAATTACTCAGATGACTAAATCCTGATAGTTGGAAGGATGTATTGTGACTACTTATTCAGCAAAGCCTAAATTACTATCAATCTCATCATCAGTTATTCATTAGAAATGTCAGACAACAACGATGAGAAGTTCAACAGTCGTAGGAATAAAAAACCATGACAACTTAGGTGTGACACTTGACAACAAATAAGGTGTGACACTTAGACAACTGACCCCAATGAATCTGTCCCAACACAATTATTAAACACTAGCACACTGTCATACACTTGCCAGCTTATACACACATTAATTCAGACAGACCACAACTTAAAAAATATCCTTGGTATCCCTTTTTGTAGACAGAAGGGAAATGGTCAGCAGGCCACCTTGACCTTGACGCTGCATGACCTTGCCAGAGTCTGCCTCACAGCTGTCTGGTCTCTGTGCCAGCCTCTACCACAATAAGATATCACAACAACAGGTTATGCATAACCTGTCAGTAGATTATATAAAGAGTGTCAAGTAGACCAAGGATTTGTGAGAGAGACAGTGTTTATAGCCCTGTTGAAGCCTCTACAGTAATATTTGTTTCCAATTCAAAATGCAAATTGTGAAAAGGCCTACCTCTGTTGACTGACTTGTGTGACGTAGGTCAAGTTTATTAAACCCATGCCAGACATTGATTGACCACATGAATTGCAACTGCACATAGGGTTCCACGCATGTTGTTTCCCCACAGTGATGACAACAGCATCATGCTGAGTCCTCCTGATCAATAGCTTATGAAACTATGAACTAGTGGGAAATTACGGAGGTACAGTGTGAAGAGTATAAATTCACCTATTTTTTTTATGGACACACAGGACTCCCATTTCCTAAGTACTGCATGTTGAAAACGTTTATATATATTTTTATCCAGCACACAGCTGTTAACCTGTTACAGCACAATGTAACTATATTTATGCCTAACATCATATACTCACCGTTGGAAAGTCTTCCCAGAAAAGAGAAGGCAGAGTGGAATGAGAGGTTCAACAAACAGGTGTCTGTATACTGAGTGCGGTCCACATACTGTTGGCCACACAGTGCATCTTTCTCACACACTTTCACATACAGGACACTAAACACTTCTGAAATGTCACAATAAAACTTTCAAGCAAGGGATCCATTTCAGCAAAATGTTTTTAATAATAAAATAAGGACCTGTACAACATTTTTCTTTTTGCTAATAAATCACAATTTAAAATATAACATGTATTTTGTTTAGAAAATGACTATTTATTTAGAAAATAGGGAATCCAGTGATATATGTAGATAATGAGTAATCAGCTTAAAGTGCAAAAATATAATTATAAAAAGATATCTGTACAAAAGTATCATTGGAATGTTTTTAGGAGGAAAAGGCAACTATGCCTGCATGGCTTTAACCATTTTTTTGTGCTGTTTACAAAAACTGCATAAGACTTGGATCATCTTTTTATGTTTGGATCAACACTTAGAATAAGCAGCTACAATAGTGACACAAAAACTCAATGGAGTTAAATGTTGTGTATAAGCAATAGATCCAGGGTTTTCCAAAGTCCATCAATAAAAACATCTTACAGGTGAGACACAGTGGTGTTCTTTTCACTGTAGCATACTTTTGCATCCCACTCTGTCTTGGAAAGATATTGTATACAGAACACTTCTGACACTTGAGCTTGAAAACATCTTCAGTTGTGTTCTTATTTGGTCCTTCACAGTGCCTCCTGTTATTTATCTTATTTATTTAATCCTGGGGGGTTTCATTTGAACTTTGGTGTCTTTAATTCTTTGACCTGCATGTGTAATGTTTTGTGGACAGCCAGAGTCCTTGACTGACAAAATCCCTTTCCACACTCTTGACACTTAAAGGGTTTCTCTTTGGAGTGAATGTACCTAGGGGAGACAGAGAGAGACAATGATATAGCCGCATATTTAAATCTAAAACATCCCTTCACAGGTAAAAAAAAAATCACACTATTATGTCATCCAATAAAAAACGACTTGAATTCAGAAACATGCAGTGTTATTACCAGATAACTTTAGATCTCTTTAAATTTATTTTAAATTCTATAGATGTAACTATCTGGAAACTGCAGCACATGTTTCCAAGTTACTATACAGTACAATACTATTAATAGTACTTTCCTATTAGTTTTGAGATGTATTGTATGCAGGACTGTCTGTTAGGCTACGTAAAAGTTTTTAAGAACTAAAGATGATATGGAATTAGCCCGTATTGTTGTCCGTGCACAACTGAATTGTAAATATTTTTACACTGCATAAAAATACAGCATTTCTTATTGGAGAACGAATCCTCCCACCTGTGATCCCGGAGATGGTCCTGCCTCCGGAAGGCTTTGTGGCAGATGTCGCAGGTGTAGGGCCTCTCGTCTGTGTGTGTTCGCTCGTGGATCAGCAGATTGTAAGACTTGGTGAAGTGCCGACCACAGAACTTGCACACAAACTCCTTTTTGGTCTTTGATGGCAGCCGTCCTCGACTGGGCTTGCGCTCAGGGGAGCAGAGCTTGGCTGCATCCAGGAGACAGCCCCCTGTGGCTGCGTGGCCAGGCGAGGCTGCCAACACCCCGGTGATGCTCAGGTCCTTCAGAGGGTCTTCCTGGGTGGCAGCTGTTGCCAGGTTGGCAAAGTCAAAGCGAGGCTTGTTCTTCAAACCCTGAAGCAAACCCACTGTTGTTGTGGCAGAGGCATAGTCCAGCTTGGGCTGGAGCAGGTGGGGGAAGATGGGAATGGGGGATAAACAGCCATCCATGAGGGCAGGCAGCTTGGAGAAAGTGCCACGGGGCAGGGTGAAGGGCTGGTAGCCTAGAGTCCACTGATGGAGGTGGATGGCATGGAGGGCACTGAAGCTGTAGATGCCAGGGGTCTGCTCCATGGGGAGCTGGATGCCAGTGGAGGTCTGGAGAAAGGAGTAGTTGGCCAGCTGTATGGGGGGGTGGAGCGGGACTGGGGCTGGAAGAGTCTTGCTTCCCATGGTTGGTTGCCCCTGGAATATGAAAGAAAATAAGTTTAAAGTTGAGTAAAAACAAACTAACATGTTTATCATGCAACTCCAATGTTTTATGTTGTATTCTGCTGTTGTGAATACACTTACACACAATTACACTTTGATTGTGATTAGCTAATGCTAATGTCATCCCCCAATACACATACGGACACACATTCCGTGCCACACCTCAATTCACAAAAAGTCACAAGAAGTCCAGCTAGATGATCAAGAGACCTCATTATCAACGGATTAAAGTGGTGCATGTCCCCCACCAAAAGCACTACTGTAGACAACAAAGGAATCCGTTTATCTCAGGAGCTGATTTTGTCAGAGCTTTGTTGCATCTGAGAGTGTTAAAATGTGTCTCCACCAGTCATGTCTGCCACTGGAGCCTCCAGCTCACAGCACTGGCCCTGATGACACAATGGAATGAAATACACACGATGAACGACATGACATGACATGACAAGTGTGTATGTGTGTGTGTGTAAGCGTGTGTGTGTCAAGCATGTGTCAGGGAATGCACACACAAATCAATCCACAGTACTGACACATCCAGACACAGACACACTCAAACCCATACAACCCTGTGTTTGGTGTGGGTGTTTCCTCTTCCCAGAGAACATGCCTGGGACTGCTCATCTCAGGTGAATATAATGACACCATTCACAGAACAAAATACCTCCATGACTGTTTGATAAGAGAAAAAAACAATGAACAATAATGCCTCTTTGTTTTACAATGCTTAGGATGGACAGGATCCATGGCAGTCATCATCCGTCACAGTCTAATCACATGACCAATGCCACACCTTAATAAGCAGTGTGACACAATTTGGAAGTCAATAGAAAAAGCATTAGAGGTAATCCATTTTGTTAGTCTTTGTTTGGTTATATATGTGTCATAAGATGCAAGTCGTCTTGGGTTTTTCAAATAAAACTGTCATAACCTCAATGCTGGTTTATACTTTATTATGGAAACCTAGACTGACAGCAGTTTGAACTTATAATAATAATAACTGTATTTGTAATTAACTTTAAATTTAGCTAAATCTCAAAGTGCTACAGGTTAAAAACAAGAAAGGGCGTAAATAAAACATATATAACTTCCTATCCCAAAATGAAATAAAACATGATAGCAATAATGCAACTTGAAGACTATAGTATCCTACTATTTATCAAGAAATGCATGAACTTCTGGTGGATAAAATTAGGTTCTGTAGAGTGCGAACTGGCCTGAAGCAGTACATGAAGTTGAAATGGTCTCATTACAACGGCTGAAGCTCAAAACCTCCCCTGTGGATCGCTCCTTTCTGATCATGACGCAGAAGTAATTGACTTTTACTTAGGAGGTCATTAGGGGAGATCAGTGGTTATTCCCGAGCAGTCTGGTATCCTTAACCCTTTGATGTCAACATACCGTCACAACGACTCAACAATCAAGCGACACTACTGCCTCCCGCTCTTTTGGTGTCGGCTGTCAGACTCCACACCTCAGAAAGCCAACGTGTGGAATGAGACGCCGCTTAATTTAGTTAATAGTCTAATTACTTTACATTAAGGAAACAAGTGCTTCGTTTATCTGGAAATGTTTCAAAAAATTTGCCATCAAATTAGGGTTCAATTTAACATCTTGAGCTCTGTGCCGTTAGATAGGCTACATTAATTACACACTGCAATGTTATAGCATTTTGCATTAGTGTTAGCAAAAAGTCAAATCCATTTCAATTTTGGGATAGGTCTACTCCCAAAATATTATTTAGTTCACTACCACCAGCGAGTGGTTTATCATAGAAGAGTTGCTGAAAAAGGTTAGGGGGTTGCCTTTGCTTTGTAATTAGTTTTCTTTAAATTGGTTTAGGACATAGGTTATATCTATTTTTCTGATAATTTGAGATTAGCTTGTAACATTGTGTTGTCTTGTAAATAGGTACAGAATTGTACAGCACATCATGCATTCAATCAAAAGGGTTTACTAGGTTATTGGACCCAATAAAAAATACAATGGAAAAATATTACTTAAATTCATTTGTTTGAATCTGATCCTTGAACTTGCACATGGATTACAGTACAGAGTACTCTGTTCTCTGAAAAATGTAAAAGATATAGGCCCTTATATAGGGACATTCGAATGTTAAGTATTGTGTGCCTTCACTTTTTCCCTCATTTGTCAAGAAAAATATGTTTAATAACTAGAATAATACTAGGCTATATTTCCTTAAGAAAGTTAGGCCTACAGTTCTGCCAATGTGCAATAAGGACCTGCGCAAAAACTACTTATTTTAGCATTATAAAATAGAGAGAAATCGAATACTGATGTCACCTAAAAAAAACTCGAAAAGCATGATTCATTGAATATTTTGAAAATGTTTAAAAATAAATATAATATTATAGAAAATAACAGATCATAAATGTTGGAAGTGTCATGACAAAATTGTTTTCCATGACATTGAATAATCTTAAACGATAAAAGGTTGATCCAACCTTGATATCCTGAATGGTAAGGTGCAAACTGCTGTAGAAAATTGCAAGGCGCCAAATATTATAATGTTAAAGTCTTGATAATAAAGTCTCGATTTAGCTATAGGCTACATATAGTAGGCCTAGGCTATATTTTTTTCAATTTTGGTCAGCGTTTTATCAAATGGTCACTCATTTATAAAATCCCTTTCCATCATAGAGAAACAATTACCAAACCGTGTATTTGTGATGATATATGCATATCATTTTTGTTGTTGTTAAGTCAACAGTAAGCAACAAAAAACAATCAATCCAATTTACACCGTTCTAAATGATACGTGGAAAGATCCCACCTGTCGCACGCCCGCGAATGACACATAAGTCACTGAACCATTTGGACCATTTAACACAAATGTTATACTTTTCAAGTTTTAGTAATCCAAGTGTGCAAGGGTAGATGGCATGTCTGTTCATTTTAATTTTGAAAAAACGTGAGGGTATGCTGGATTATCAGAAATTTTGCGAATAAGAAGCTATGTCACTATTTTGTCATTAGGGTTTCCATTCTGCGTTTTTAGCGAAAGAACTTCCAGATCCTCTCTCGCAAGTGACGTCTATTCTGCTTTCCCACATAGATATACAGTAAAACAACTTAAAATAAATAATTTACCTGGTCAAATGTAAGGTCAGTCCTTCAGAATTCAAAGAGGTCCTCTAGAAAGTTCTGCGAACTGATACAAGATGACAGAAAGTGTGTAGGCTAATAGATTAGATAGTTTCGGCAGTGATACTACACCTTAGCTAACATGTTCACTTCAGCTTTACTAAGTAGCTGTACGCATACAGAATTCTATAACTACTGTCTCAAACCACCGTGGCACGCGCGTTCTGAATTCAACTAGTTGAGACGTCTTCAGTAACTAGTCTGTGGTCTGCATTCAAACCACCTCTTATTGCAGCCAAACCCCTTACATCAAACCGTTCGCACATGCGCGCCATATAGCCAACCCCTTTATATCCACTCTACATTAATTGGTTGTCTTGTGGATATAGCTGAGTTTTAAACGTGCCTGAGTTAATGAGCTTAGACTTCATTAGCAATTAAACAGTTATCAAATCCACTAAACATTTAGATGTTTTGTCAAATTTGAACAGATTTGTTCAAACTGACCGTACCGTACCTATAGTTTACTAACTCCCAATTTAAAATCGAATTAAACTTTCTTAATGAATGGTTTGTGTATATATTTGTGTTTTTCAAACATATCTTCATCCTACATTTTCACCATTGAGAAATCATATTAGTTTAAATTGGAAATTAAACCTTTACATTCATTTGGGTTCAGTACCAGGTGAGAAAACAAACACAATATAACTTCTTTCTAAAATAGATCAACAACTCAGCAGATCACAATTTGAGTTTATTAGGAGTTAAAGGAATGGCATATGTGAAGATTCATTTATCCCTGCAGTGATGGTTAATAAGACAGTCCTACAGCCTGTATTTCATTCTACAAGACCTATTAAATAGTCATGAGAAACTAGGTGAGGGTTTTGTAACAATATAGTCTCAACCTGGATTAGAAAGTTTATTCATTTAGAACAATGAAGTGATTGGGACAGCTGAGAAAAAACCCACAAGAACAATATCTAAATGTCATATTAAAAAAATTACTTTTTCCTGAAAGTGTGAACGTAGTAGTTTGTGTGCCAACATAATAGTATAATATATAACATTAACATCTATAGTTTCTTTTCATACAAGCTTTCTTGTTAAAATATCCAAGCTTCATCTGACCTATAACAATATATTGCACTCTGCTGCATTGTTCACATGATTGTTAATCTGTGTTCTCAACAGTGCATAGTTACAATAACAGAGATGTTAGTTCTGCAGTGCATAGTTACAGTAACATAGATGTTAGTTCAACAGTGCATAGTTACAGTAACAGAGATATTAGTTCAAAAGTGCATAGTTACAGTAACAGAGATATTAGTTCAACATCACCTTGTGACTGAAACAGAGTTCCAGTCTAACCTGCCACCTAGTGGATACCTTTTTTTCTGAAGTTCTCAACATATATATATATATATACCAAATTCCAACCAAATTCATTTTGAGTGTCAGTGTTTGAAAAGGAAATATCAAACAGAGTGAAGATTCAATTTCCTAGATTCAACTCAATAACATAAGGGAGGTGGACAGAGGGTTACACACTTGGCAGTGCAAGGTACTGTATACACACACTGTTTATACACTCTCTTTAAAGGTTGCAAGTTCGATTCCCGGTCATGCCAACTGACGTTGTGTCCTTGGGCAAGACACTTCACCCTACTTGCCTCGGGGGAATGTCCCTGTACTTACTTACTTTAAGTCGCTCTGGATAAGAGTGTCTGCTAAATGACTAAATGTAAAAGTAATGTAACTTACATCCATTACACTGATGCTGACATGTTGACAAATATAGTTTTGTGTAACAACTGCAGAGTAGATGTTAGACTACCTCCAACAGCCTTCAGGTCACCCAAATCAGAACCAGTTAAAACATCAGGAAACATTAAACTCAACTCTTGATCAGCTCTGTTTTCCAGTTATAATGAAGGTCAATTCTCCTTGCGGTCCAAATTCAATGAACAGTCCTTACTTCTAAGAGTCAGCACATCCCTTATCCTTAATTATAATTAAGTAGCTTTTGGTTTTTGATAACTACTGAAGTGTTCTTAAATGCCTGTAGTTCTATACTGATTAATCTAATGTCCACACCCAATTCCAGGAGTTGTGTAGCAAGTTACATTCACTAAATAAATATAGTATTTCAACTTCATTAAAAGTGTTTATCATCGGCTATTGGTATAAGACCAAGATTATTGACTGAAATGTAATATTTTTAGCAATACATTTGTTTGTGTTCTAAAATCATTGTACAATGTGTTAGCTTGTGTTCTAACATCATTGTACCATGTCATGTTAGTGTCAGTTTGTCCCATGCTACAGGCAACCATCAGAGGGCCGTCAAGCCATTTGTTCTGAGGGAGATTGTCCCCTCTGATCAACAGTCAAGCTATATCACAAATACAGATTACTGGAACTATAGATAGTGTGCATAGTGCACATGATAGAATTGGTGGCACATATACACAGATTCCAAGATTATATAATTATAGGGCACAATGCCAGCGATTATGTCTATGACAAACACAGATATCTGGAATTAAAGATAGATAGTGCAGTGCTCATGATGCAGCTGGCGATGACAGTTCTTCTCAGTGGTTTTGGTACCTATATTTCTCAGATCACAATTGAAATTCTTAAAGTACTTGTTCAACCTCCACATCGTCTATTCTAGTCAAATTGCCAATGCTGTGGTAGCCTACAATCATGCAAATGATTATGTAGCCTTCATTTGTCTGCTGTTTCTTAAGTAATAAATTGCTTATGTTATGTTAATCAAAATGCACTATTTTGGTCCTCTGTTAAATTGTCTTACAACCACAAACATGTAAACTTTTAGTTCATAACAGAGTATTCAGTTAATACTAATCACTCAGTCAAACTTATAACAGTCCAAAATATTGTTCTACAATGCCATAATTTCTTCATTCAGATTAAAATACTTAAGGTTCCAGAAGATTGGATAATTGAAGGAGGATTTTCGTTAAAGACATGCATTCAGGATCAGATTTATTCAATTTCTGTTTTTGTAAATATGAAAAAATCTTTCTTAAGAATATTTAAACTCTTTTAAAGGAATAACCATGTTAAAGAATGAATTTGGCCTAATGTGCTGATGACAATATTCAGATATCTCAATCTTTAATAAAGTGCCTTAGAAGTGCACTGAGAGCCCCATATTATGGTCTGCCAGAGAGTAACCCTAACCCTAACCCTGCCAGAGAGTACTGTTATCTGAGGTTCCATCTGTTGTACTGTTAGCTGAGGTTCCATCTGCAGTACTGTTAGCTGAGGTTCCATCTGTTGTACTGTTAGCTGAGGTTCCATCTGTAGTACTGTTAGCTGAGGTTCCATCTGTAGTACTGTTAGCTGAGGTTCCATCTGTAGTACTGTTAGCTGAGGTTCCATCTGTTGTACTGTTAGCTGAGGTTCCATCTGTAGTACTGTTAGCTGAGGTTCCATCTGTTGTACTGTTAGCTGAGGTTCCATCTGTAGTACTGTTAGCTGAGGTTCCATCTGTAGTACTGTTAGCTGAGGTTCCATCTGTAGTACTGTTAGCTGAGGTTCCATCTGTTGTACTGTTAGCTGAGGTTCCATCTGTTGTACTGGTAGCTGAGGTTCCATCTGTAGTACTGTTAGCTGAGGTTCCATCTGTAGTACTGTTAGCTGAGGTTCCATCTGTTGTACTGGTAGCTGAGGTTCCATCTAATCAACGTTTTGACAGCTCTAAATGATGTTTTAGTAGAGGTGGGCTTTTAGAGGCATTTACTCCTTGAAATGTAACATTTCAACAACAGATTTCTCTCAGGGGTGACTACACAATAAGTAGCATGATGTCATGCAGGCCCTTTACAAAGACACATGTTCGATTATACTTTAGCTATTAATTAACAGAATGATGTTTAATAGTTAGGTATCCAATGGTACCATCGCATCAAATATGAAATGAATAAAATGAATAAAAATAACTATGGGGTTTGGAGCCCCATGAAGCTGAGTCGTGTGCCACATTGGAAGAGATGCATATATATATATATCTGTTTTTATGATATTATAGCATATGTCTATATCTGCAACAATGAAAGCAATAAAGCATTCAGATAATACCCTTGAAGACGCTTGTGAAACCGTGTCAAGAATGAAGGAATGGATGGCAGTTAACCCTGGCCAAGATCCACCAGGAGCAGTTCAAATGAGCTATACTGTATCTCTGTGCAATAGATGTATTAATAAAGCAATTGTGACCTGGAGGTGGAGAAGGGATGGGGGGGTAGAAGGAGAGGTGTGAGGAGGAGAGTTGAGATTTTCACCCCCCGAACCTCAGGTAATGCCTTTATGTTGTTGATATTTCACTGCAATGATATTTAACAATGATTTTAGAGCACTTGTGTTGATATATGCCAACGCTCAATGACGGAATGTATGATTTTATGGCCATATGAAAGCATAAAAGGTGTTTGGCAGTAGACTGGTACCCTCACATAAGAAGTATTTGTGGTCGGGTCTGTTTTTAATTAGAAAACGAATAGTTCTACATGCAGGTGCGTACACACAAACAAAATACACACTCACACAAAGTTCCCCTGAGCTCACTGGAACCCCCACTGAGACCAAATACAGGCTGTAAATGAAACAGCAGGACCAGTATGCCATGTGAGACTGTTAACCGTAACTTTATGAGCACATCTGACAAGATGGTAATGGTACACACACTGCTTTTAACATCTGAGAAGGAATGAATCATGAGTTATCTGATAGATGTTGTGCAACAATGTTCTGATGCAGAAGCATGGACAGTGCATTTTCTTGAGTTTACAAATCTCCAGGACAATTAAGTCATGCAACAACAACAGTCATAGTGCAGACTGCTAGACAAAATATGACAGAAAACCCCACAAAAAAGGTTGAAAGACTCATTGCACAAACTATATTTGCCAAAACTTAATACCCTAAAACATACAAAGCTCCTAAAACCTGAAAAGTAAAACTCAAAGAGGTATATCACGAAATTAATCACAAGCTTTACAGTTTGTGTGAGAGGCTTTTGGTACATGGGGAATATAATAAATGATTAGTGTTCAACGATAGCAGGTATTATAAATCAAAGAGTCTGGATGCACTGCGTCTTGTTACCAGACCAAGAAATGAAAGTATGGGGGCTCGGTGATATATCAAGTTTGGCCTTCAGTCTTGGATTGGCCGACTTTCTCCTACCCAGTCAGCCTATCCCTGTTCTCCCTCTGCCCTGAATAAAAGCTATACAACTGCAATTTACCAGACAGAAGCTTTGTGCTACAATGGACAATATGTACTACTTATGTTTTCCTGTAATATTTCCCCAGTCAGGTAATGAAATCCACATGTGAAGAGGGGCTTCAGTAGTAGCTAAGCTTAAATCAAGATTCAGTTAGTCAGTCATCTAAGAACATAATTCAAAGTGTGCGTATGAGTGACTTTCAAGCGCCTATGTGAATATGTTTCCTCATAAAAGAAAATATGGATCAGAAACTCTAAAGTGGTCATGTTTGAACTGGGCCACATCATGATTCCTTGACTTGAGTGAGTCTTCCCTGCACAGAAGCAGTGTGTTGAACACAGCGTGATTGCTTCTGGACTTGAAAAGTCTTCTCCACAATTTCTTTAATATTAATCAACATACCTCTGTCAAGATCAGACATTTGCAAATATGAAAATGACAATAATTTAGAAGGACTTTTAAATTTATTACCTGTGAACTGCAACGTACCCAGAGCCAATTCAAGCCAATGCAATAAGTAGCAGCTAACATAAACAGTTTGATACCACAAGGGCTATGAAGAGATGACTGATGGCTACAATGATCCACTGAAACATTCTTGGTTTATGCAGAAGCCCAAGAGAACCATATTCATGCTGAACGCATTCCAATGCAGCCACGCATCCCAGCACCAAATACATGGTGTCCCTCCAGTCTGCAGTATCTGCTCTGCGTGAGAGGCACCAGTCTCGTATCCAAAACAGCCTCCACCCATAAGTCCTGCTTCTACTCACATTGCTACTTGTATCCATTTCTGAAATGTTCATGTACTGTGTGTTGTGACCCTACACACAGGCATGCATGTATGCACACACACACACAGCTACAAATTACAAAAAAGTATCTACATGTCCCAATATGGCAGGTGCCCGTGTTGAGTCCCCTGACATCCATCATACTTTAAGGATGGGTTAGTTGTGCCCCATATCCTCTTGTACGATTCACACTCAGTACTGGATGATATAACATCTTCCCCTTCCATAAAATATATTATGGGCAATATTTGTTTTTCTTCAGCCAAGCCTTGTAAATGTTTTTTGGACATGGGAAAAGACAAGGTTTTTACACAGCAAATAAATATGGATAACCCTAGTGCAACACACATGATTCAGATTTTGGCACTTTTTGGTTTGGAATCCTCAAATGCTTTCATTTCTAGGGAAAAATGGGAATGCTGAAACGTTTATCATTGGCGTGGTCTGTCTAAAGCATTGGTTAAGAAATGTCTGAATATCTGCAGTGAATCACTACACCCTTTACTACTGTTCCTTGGACAGAAGTCCAGTCTTGTGCAAGAGGTTACATATTGTCCTGTGTAATTGAGAACAGATGTAACAAATTCTGCTGCTGAATCTTTTGTTTTAAATTCTTTACAAAGTTAGGTCATAGATAATGTTGGTAATGCACCCTCAATTTGTGTGTGGCAGAACATTTCACAGTAAGTGCTTCTAAAGGATTGTCTGATTGCTACATACTTTATGTATTGTATAAAGAGCTTGGTTCATTGATGTGTACACAGTAAACACTGCAATGGAGAACATTTACATTACATTATATAAGTTATTGTTGAGTGTTTGAAGATACACGGTGTGAGGTTAAGCAGCACATGTATGTTCATAGGATGGCACGTGCTGGATGTAGTACATGCATAGATCGGCAGGGCTTATAATCCATAGGTTCCAGTTAAGGAACTAGACATGGAAACTAAACACTGTTCTTTTACTGCTTAATGTTCTTCTCATTTTTGCCCATACATGTTTGAATAGCTTAAGAATTCATACATTTTGTTCATGCTGGCATTTCAATGTATGTTGATAAACAAAAGTACTTGCATTCCAGTGTTGTGCTTTATCAGTAGCATTTAAAATTACCAGTAAAATAAAAGCAGCTATAAATAGCTCGTTGTTTCTTGTATGCCTACTCACGTACAGCCTAAGAACGGCCAATGCTTTCTCAACAGTAATGCATTGAGTGAAACAAGAGCAAAAATAAGTCATATCTTTATTTATGAGCCTTTCCTGTTGGATCCATATGTTTTCAGTTGCACTTGGCAGAGGGATTGTGGATTCCCAACTCTGGTAATAACAAAGACTTATGTAAACAGCATTAAGATGCAGCCTTCACTGTTGCACAGTACACACACCTAATCAAGCCCAGCATGGAATGACAGAACCACTATCAGCAAACTAATTGTTGAGTTGACAAATTCTCACTGTTGTCTTTCATACCTTTTCCACTTTAATTTTACCTCTGATGACCTGTCTGTAAGAATGTTTGTCAGGAATGTGTTTTAATTTTTCTCAGAAATTACGAACTTCTCCAAAGATTCTTGTAATACATTTTAAGTTATTGTGTCATGACAGTATTATGAAATCGTATTCTTGAAAATAATAGCATGCATGCTGTTTGTTCTAGATTGTCACACATCAGAGGTGAAATCCATTTCGATTTTTTAAATATAAACATAGTATAGTTACATCAAAAGGTTTGTAATGGATGGTTAAGATATTCCCCTGAAAAGGGAGGTTGAGGAAAGGGTCATGTCAAGACATAGTTATCAAGCATTGCTCAAGACAAACTATTATCCTTTCCATGTGAATTTGGTGGTGCCAGGAAATTCCTGTACATAACATGCTGTCCAGAATGTGTCAATGGCTACCGTGGGAGGTTGTGACACAGTAAGTTGTCTCATCTTTGTCAATTAGCAGATCTAGGCTGTCAATTGTTTTTGTCCCACAAGACATATTTAATCACTGATCATTTTAAACTGCTGGTTTAACAAGTTTCTGTCGACCTTTTAACTGTTGCAGGTGGTCTGGCTTGAGAAGCGTAGTCAGGAAACTCCAAAGCATGCATGTGAAAACTGGTACACAAACAAGTCAACCAGTTCCAAGCCAGCTGGGTTTGGGATCTGTGTGCATAAAGCAGAGCAGAGGACATTTTTGAGATATAATACCTCAGAGGAGAGAACAAGAAAAGCTGCTAGGAAGCTGGACTGTGTTGCATTCGTGATACAGACTGTGTTGCATTAAGGCTCCCAAACACACGTCCAAACACCCCAGACCCAAGTGGTAATTTTCTTTATTGTTTTCTCACTAGTTACCTGCTACCATATCAACATGAGTGTGTATCTTAACAGTAATACTTGATTTTGTCCGAGACGCTCTGATTATGCTCATTATTGTTACTTCTTACATCTTACAACTTGCAACATGCAACATCTTGCAACTTTGGAAAAATCACATTAGACAAATACTTCAGTTTAGGCATGCATAGCAATAGGTTAGGATTAGGCATGATCATTATTTGACAAAACTTTGCATTAAGGTTACATTAATTACCATAACTACCCTAGTAACTGATTCACTCTATCATGGTTTAGTGGTATGGAAGAGGCACCTCCCCCAGAAGACAGTTAGTTTAAAGACATGTGATAGTAAATAACTGTCCAGACAGTCCATAGATGTGTTAAAGGGGGTTAGGGGTTAAATATTGGCCAAACAACCTAAACTAATTCCCCTATGGTTTAAAGAAAGATGGTAAACTGAACAGTGTATTAGCATGAACCATATTATGCCAATACCAACGGAGTTAGTTATTTGACTCTATAGGTTAAATCAGAGCGAGAATGTCAAAGTAAGGTTAAAATGAAATACACATTTACATTTAGTAATTTACATTTAATAACATTGTAAATGAATGAAATCTATTACAAGGCAAACGTGTTACCAAAAGAAGGTTAACTCTTACCTACTCAACCATGATTATTGTCATGAGATCAGAGAGACAGCAAGAGGTGAGCAGGGAGAATGAGTACAAGAACAAGCCAGAGCTGAGGAGAAGTTCTCAGGAGATCAAGAATCCCCAGAACAAAGCATCAAAATTCAATTTTTACACAAGAACAACCAATCAGACCACATCTTGACCCTTACTTATCAACATATAACTATTAATGCTACAGTAAGTTACACAATGGGGTGTGAGAGCCGTCAAGTTCAGACCCTGTCGAGCAGTTCCAGATTTTAGCATATGAGAGGTGGGGGCAGGTTGACACCCAGCCTTACAGATGTAACCATTGCATCCATCAAACAACATTGCATCCATAAAAGTACATAATTTCAGAGTAATGTTGCACAAAATATTATGACTATTAAACAATAATAACTGAATACATCCCCAAACATGAACCTGAGTGTGTGCACAGAAGAGAGAAGTTATATTTTAATCATGCAGCTGAGGAAAGGAGGCGGAGCCCCAACGATGTCATTTCCTGAGTGGAGCTCAGAGAGTAATGATTGTCTTACACAGCATGAAGGTCCAAAAACATTTGTGGTGAGTAGAACCACCTCTGGTTTTAAATGAACCCAATAGGATAAACTGTATGTGCTGTATAAATGTATAAATGTGTGGGTTTGTGTGTATGTGTGTGTGTGTGGTGGGAATCGGACAAAGCTCTGAGGCTTACCTGACATCATGCATCAGGACAACAGGAGACCACCATCATTATGAATCATATATATTAATTGTTTTTGGTTATGTTGGTCAACAGAATTCTCTGTTAGAATGGAAAATATACTTTACTCTTGGTAGTTCTAATGTGATGTGTAGGCCTACGAATCCTTATACATTTGGTGGGTGGCAGGCACACATTACATTGGCTTTCTATCTGTGTTTGGAAAGGGGCTGGTCATAACAATTGTTAAATTTTAGCCAACTCAATTTCTCACAGCCCCTCCCTGTCAGTTATGTGAAGTTAAACGGGCTCACATTATAGTATGAGCATGGTGACCATTTATGTTGAAATCCATGCAGCGTGATGAACAACTTCCTTTTCCTGCCGGCTCGCAGCTGCAACTTGGGTCCGCAGCTCCTCAGGGCCGTAAATCAGGGCTTTTCTACTCCACAAGGATTCAATCAGCCACAGGTGTGGGCTCTGGCTGGGACTGCCTGGGATTAGCTAGTCTTGCTCAGGATATATTAGACACTGCAGAGCAGAGAGCCGGCCACTGAGAGAGGGGACCAGAGAGAAAGTGAAGGACAAGAAAAGGAGGATGGGGGAGCCATGCAGGGTCGGGAGCAGAACGGAGGTCAGGTCCAGATGTGGCGAAGCCTCCTTGTTGGAAGCCTGTGAGGGAAAAACCACTGATGAAATGTGGCACAGGCCCATGGAATGCAATTTCAAGCTTCCACATCTGCAGGAAAGAAGAAACCAGGTTCCTAATTTTACAATGATGATGTCAGAGATATTACATGACAGTGAGAAGTTGAAGTGCCAAGTTTATTTTCTTTCCTCCCTTTTTTCCTTTCTTCACTGATACTTTGTGGTTTTAAGTATTTTGATAAAAGACTGTGTAGCTGTATTGTAGCATACAGTTCTCCGTCCTTCTAACTCACCAGGGAGTACATTGCCTGTGTCGTCATTCGGGGAGTGATTACAATTTAAATGGGAAATGACATCAACACTTTACATTGAGGTTACATTAACTACCACATAGAAATACCCACGGTGATAACATTGTAGTTATAGGAGGAACTGCTTGCAGTAACACATCTTTACGGTTTAGAGGTAGTGACACTTGATATGGGAGTTTGTCAACAAAGTACGGATCCTCTTGATGTTGCATAGAGAGCACAGGTCTGCATTGTGTGATGTTGCATAGAGAGCACAGGTTTGCATTGTGTGATGTTGCATAGAGAGCACAGGTTTGCATTGTGTGATGTTGCATAGAGAGCACAGGTCTTCATTGTGTGATGTTGCATAGAGAGCACAGGTCTGCATTGTGTGATGTTGCATAGAGAGCACAGGTCTGCATTGTGTGATGTTGCATAGAGAGCACAGGTCTGCATTGTGTGAGCAATGTGTTTTTTGAAATCGTCAGCATAGCAGTGCTAAAAGAAGACATAAGATTACATGACTAAGCCAAGTGTTCTGGTGTATATGGGGACCCAAACCCCTGAGGGAGTCCTGTAACCCTAACCCTGTAGTGAGGGGGCGAGGGTCTGGCACCTCTCCAGTGGACCTGGACAGACCTGAACCAGGAGAGAAAGTTCCAGCGATGTCCACAATGCTGGCATGAATATTATAGAGTCTGCAGGCGTGGTGGAGAGGAGGTGGGGGAGGGGTGTTCGAGTAGAGAAAGCCGAGGAAGAGGGAGAGAGAGTACAGAGGCAAGGAAGAGGGGGAGAGAGTACAGAGGCAAGGAAGAGGGGGAGAGAGTACAGAGGCAAGGAAGAGGGAGAGAGAGTACAGAGGCAAGGAAGAGGGAGAGAGAGTACAGAGGCAAGGAAGAGGGAGAGAGAGTACAGAGGCAAGGAAGAGGGGGAGAGAGTACAGAGGCAAGGAAGAGGGGGAGAGAGTACAGAGGCAAGGAAGAGGGAGAGAGAGTACTGAGGCAAGGAAGAGGGGGAGAGAGTACAGAGGCAAGGAAGAGGGGGAGAGAGTACAGAGGCAAGGAAGAGGGAGAGAGAGTACTGAGGCAAGGAAGAGGGGGAGAGAGTACAGAGGCAAGGAAGAGGGGGAGAGAGTACAGAGGCAAGGAAGAGGGGGAGAGAGTACAGAGGTAAGGAAGAGGGAGAGAGAGTACAGAGGCAAGGAAGAGGGGGAGAGAGTACAGAGGCAAGGAAGAGGGGGAGAGAGTACAGAGGCAAGGAAGAGGGGGAGAGAGTACAGAGGCAAGGAAGAGGGGGAGAGAGTACAGAGGCAAGGAAGAGGGGGAGAGAGTACAGAGGCAAGGAAGAGGGGGAGAGAGTACAGAGTCTGTTTCTGGAGGGTCAGGAGGGTCCCTGTGGATGAGGTGAGGGGGTGAGGTGTCTTTGTGGAGAGAGAGTGTGTGTGATTGACACAAAGGGATCTGACACATGGGGGGTCACCGTGACACCAGCAGTTCCTGGTGAGGACAAGGTCTAGTTGGACATTTGTGATCCAGGACTTGTTGAGAAACCACATGATTGTAGACAAGTCTAGTTAATTTTTTTACCGGCTTGGATATATATGTCCACCTGCTGGGTTTAAATTAACACACGTTAACGAACATTGACCCAAAATAATCAGATTATTTTGTATTTACAAAAGATTCATACACTCAAACCTTCAAATCATTTGAATTTATCAGTATGTAGAAGTGCTGTTGCATGCAATAAAAAAGTGTATTTGATCGGTCAGAGCATTGTAACCTCACCACACATTTTTGTGCGGAAAGCCTAAAGAGAAAGGGCTTTAACTACTGATGCACAAGATTTTCCACCACACACCTATGATACCTGTTAACATTACTGTAGCTATGATACCTGTTAACATTACTGTAGCTATGATACCTGTTAACATTACTGTAGCTATGACACCTTTTAACAATACTGTAGCTATGATGGTGTACTGTACAATCATGCACTCACCACGGGGAATTTCGTTCATATTTCAGTTTATTTGGCTGTTACATTTGTTATAGTAACATTATGGTTTGGATGAGTGCCGTTTTACTGCCCTCTATTGGTTGGCCATGGCCTGTGCAGATGTTGACGATGCAAATGCAACTGGTAGCAACAGCAAGACGTGACCCAAACCAAGGAATTATTTCATTATTGGTTTGATAGTTCTATAACAATACAGACTTAAACACTCATTTAGGTATTTCTCTGACTAACAGTATGGCACATCTGACACAAAAACATTTTTTAGCAAGTTTGTTTAATCATTGATGCCAGTGTTTTCATCTGACACATTTACATTTAGCAGACGTTCTTATCCAGAGCGACTTACAGTAAGTACAGGGACATTCCCCCGAGGCAAGTAGGGTGAAGTGCCTTGCCCAAGGACACAACGTCAGTTGGCATGACCGGGAAACGAACTGGCAACTTTCGGATTACTAGCCCGATTCCCTCACCGCTCAGCCACCTGCCTCCCACAGGGGCTTTAATAGAACTGGGGTTCAGAGATTTCAATTAGAAATAAAAACAGCTCAAACCAACAGAACCTTAAGAATACAGGACCTGACTGAGGGTGCCTTTGATGCAAAAAGCAACCTGAGGAGGAACTGTCTCTGAAAAAAAATGATTTAGTGTAAAAGGTAGAACACACATCTAATTATGCCCATTCTTCAGGAAATGTATTGCAGTGGAAGATATAAACCATGTAAAAATTTCCACAGTTTCTGAAATCACAGTATTTTGTTGCATGTGTAACAGACGTGGCCACGCCCCTGTCTGACGTACACTCGGCCGACGTTCGCCCACACCTGGGATCGAACCCGCCACCTCCGATATTCCAAGCCATCATTGAGCCACACAGCCATCATTGAGTACATCCTCACCTCTTCCATCACCGTCTGGTACGCTGCTGCCACTGCCAAGGACAAGAGCAGACTGCAGCGTATCATCCTCACTGCTGAGAAGGTGATCGGTTGCAATCTGCCTACCCTCGAGGACCTGCACACCTCAAGGACCCTGAGGCGTGCGAGGAAGATTGTGGCCGACCCCTCCCACCCTGGTCACTCCCTGTTCCAGCTACTCCCCTCTGGCAGAAGGCTGCGGTCCATCAGGACCAAAACCTCACGCCATAAGAACAGTTTCTTTCCATCTGCTACTGGCCTCTACAACAAGGCCAAGGACTCCCATTGACATTCATTCACTTATTTAACTATAAGTCCATCTAATGGCAATTCAGTATGCATAAGCCACTTTATCTCAGTATCCGACTGCACTGTGTTGACCATTCACGCTGCTCATTATTCTTATTTTTATATATATTTTATTTTATATTTAAATTGTTGTATTCTTAGATTGTTTAGTTCTTAGAAATAGTTAAACTTTTGTACTTTTACTTAATTTAAGATCTGTATATGTTTCGTGTTTTGCACCTCCCTGCCACAGTAAATTCCGTGTTTGTATAACATACATGGCGAATAAACCGAATTCTGATTCTGAAGTGTGACCACTACCAGCTATGCCAACGAAAAAATAGCTATTTGCTGGCCCGGGTGGCCTGTTACATACCTGAGAAGTGAGTTTAACTGATCTACACTGGCCACACATTTTTTTATATATGTTATAAAGGTTTTTATATGTTATAAGGTTTTTAACAAGTATGGAGTATTTTGCTGAATCTCTAAAAACTGAGTAAGAAAAGAGAACATGTATCTTCCGTCATACACTTCCAGATCTCCCAAGCATTACTTTCTTTACATTTACATATTGTTCACATGCCAGTAGGACTGCAACCCTAACCATTAGATTCATTAGTGTGCTGTTTTTGATTTTGCAGGTCTAGATGTACAATGCAGAATGTCTCCTATCATGAGTGAATGTCTCCTACCATGAGTGAATGTATCCAACTGTACCATACAGAAAGGGAGCTCTGAGGTTATGTAGTTTATTTAAAGATTAAATTATGGCAGTCTGTATTTAATGTCACAATTGTTCCCTGAAAGGCAATTATTGATCTTCAATGCAATTACTGTAATTGTAGATAATTTGTCACAAGACAATGAGTGGTTTTCACATGACAATAGCACTTAGACTACATTTTGTCAGCAGGATGAAGAAAGGGCCATTTGTCTTTCCAAATAAACTGAGACAAAAATCAAACTTGTCTGCTGAAAATCCATGATGACAGCATATGGATCACTGATTACTGACGTATTAGGGTTAGTGTGTACACTGTGTGTAAAATTAAAATACGTAGGCCTGATTTCCCATTAAAATCCTTATAACAGTCATGGCTGAAGCAAACAAACAAACAAACAGGTGTGCTACACAATTCTGCTCATAAAAGCAGCAGCAGCAGCAGTGTGGAAAGGACCAGCAGAGACACACCACGCTCTTTCAGACGAGGCCTCATGTGGAGAGAGGCCTCGTTACTGGGTCAGTTTACTGCACACTTGCCTTCATAAACAAAATAACAAAGGTGGTTTTAATTAACTACAGTTGACAGTCCTCATACATGCTGATTATCTTCTTCCAGGACCGTAGCTGCGGTGCATGTATTAAAGAGAAAACATAACTGATCATGGTGTCATTGAAAATATGCCTGTAATTATTAGTTTTTATAACAACATCCTCACAATTTTACATACAAAATATCTATGCATTAACAGATATATATATATCTCATAACTACCTTTCTAATATATATGGAGTACAAAAGTGTGAACAGCAGCTGGGTTTGAAGAGGTGGATAAAAAAAACTCATAAAATGACTAATGTTGAAAGAGTTCCTACCAAACAGTGCGTACACTGGGAATTACCAGTTGTACATGTTTTAGTTAGTAACCTCAACAGTGAGCCGAGTAAAAATTTATAGGTAATTTATAGATCATTTCAGACATCTTGAAACGCTCATTATACCATGTGTGAATCGCCATGTCATATCCAGAGGCAAAATAACAATTGGTGTTAGTGCTGCACTGAACACCGACTATCATTCCTTCATAAAACACTGGAACAGTTTTTGCAGTAATTCACAAACACATTTCTGCATTCATACTGTATGTTGCATATGTATGTTAAGGCCAGTTCACACCAAGAACGATAACTATAACAACTAGAGAGGGTACAATTTCTGGGGAAATTGTGGGGTGTGCTTGCGTCAGTTGCAGATGGGTATGTTTCCAGGCTGTGAATATGAACACCCTGTATTTTTGCCTGTATCTGCTTCGGATGCCATCAAGCGGGATCTCTGGTCGTAGTCAGTCCTTCACTAACCAATCAGCATTCATTAGCAGAATGCTAGCGTGTTATGGGCAACAACGACTCACCCTGTAAGGAATAGAAAGGACATAAGTACTCATTTATTCAACTTTTTACCAATAATCCATGTTGAACATGCAAAAACTACAATCAAATCTGAGATTTCTCTAAGACAATCAGGCGAAAGAGACATAGACTCCCATTTTGCACTCGCTCGCGATCACCCCCAGTGGATCTCTGGTGGAACTGCAACGAAATTTGGTTCAATGGGGCTTAATAGGGAGTCGACAGGCTCTCCGTAGACAGGCTCTGATTCAAGCCTCAAACAATTCACCGCCAGAAGAGTAGGTGGCGCAACGTTTTTTTGTAAGTCGTCCTCGAGTGTTTATTTACCTAGGTTATCGAGAAGTCGGAGCAAATGTACAAATTAGCCGTTTCCTCAATAAAATACGCACATTTTCATTAACTACACTGCCCATTTCTCGTCACATTTTAATTCAGATGCTGATTTACATGTACTGTTTAGCTGAAATATGAATTGTAAAATCTTACAGCAATGGCGGTCAAAGGATTCTGTTCCTCTTGTTGGTCACGGCAACCCCGCCCCTGACGCAAGCGGTTCTTAATACGGACCAATCACAGGCAAGCGGCATCCGTAAAATGACGGACGGACAGACGGATAGTCAGGAAAATCAGGAGGTGCACGTAGAGCTCTCCGAGGGGCTCGGAGAGGGCGTTCCACGTCGGAGAGGGCGTTCCCTGTGTCTGTGTCCGTAAAAACGTAGTAGTATAAATCGGCCTTAACCGTCAAACGTAACGTTGTGCAAATACAAGCAACTCAATCGGGACCAAAACGAACATTTTGACACCAACGTTGTCTATGTAGTGCAAATATTCAAGTTTTTTTAGGGGTCGGAAAATAATAATAAATATATATATGAGAGAACAATGGTTGTGGTCGCCGAAGGCTTGAGCACACCCAATAACTATATTCGCGTTTTAAATTCGGATGGATTCTGATTGGTTGTCAGTGTTTTATAGTTCATCAGCTGGAGATGTTTTTTTTAAGTGATCCCAATGATATCATTCCTGCTAGGACTCTGCTATTGTTTTGAATATATAACAATTATATCTTTATAGTTACCGTTATCGTCCTTGGTGTGAGCTCGCCTTTACAGTACATAGCCTACTGTATGTAATGTATATTACAGCAGTGATTTTCAACCAATGTGCCACAGCACACCAGTGTGCCGTGAGAGATCGTCAGGTGTGCTGTGGGAAAATGTCAAATTTCACTTAACTGGTTACAAAAAATATTATTTAGTTGCTGCAAATAATTTGCCATTGTTGAACGTCTGAGCCTGCAATGTAGCTGCTGGATAAGTAAATAAATACTCTTCCATGCCACTGGGTGGCAGTAGGTAGCGCTATAATGACCTTGATAATTTACAGTAGAATTAAATGACAGCGATGGAGAAATATTTAAAAAGAAAAAATGCTCTGAACTCTGCACTGGGGCCTGGACAAAAGTCTAACACAGATTCAAACCTAGATAAGCCTAGTGTGAGTGGTGTTATTCATCTGGTGCTCCATGGTGAGCTGGAGGGATAACGCTGAGGGATAACACTGAGGGCTTCATGGTGAGGGGCTGGCTGGTGTTCAAACCTAGATAAGCCTAGTGTGAGTGGTGTTATTCATCTGGTGCTCCATGGTGAGCTGGAGGGATAACGCTGAGGGATAACGCTGAGGGCTTCATGGTGAGGGGCTGGCTGGTGTTAAAACCTAGATAAGCCTAGTGTGAGTGGTGTTCAAATGAAAGAAGAAACGGAGAGCGATCAACAAATTTAAAGACTTGTCATTAAATTGTCAGAATCTATATGCTATATTAGCATACATACTGTAACTTATGTGGAATAGTTTCTGTTTTTGTGGAATATTTCCTGTAGATATGCTTGATACAATACTTGATACAATATTTAAGATATTCTCCAAATTCAAATCACAATGAATTATGCAGCCATGTAGGAAAGCATGTTTTTCTTTTAGGGTAGATACACATGCTTCCAGGATTATAAAAGGACGTGGCTTCACTTTACATTAAGGTTAAGTTAATAACTATAATGTACCTGATTAGCGATACCCAAAAAACAAACAAACACAGTATTTACATAGGAACTGGTAGGAAGTTACACTTTATTACAGTTTAACGGTAAAAGTTCTCACACGAGTAGAACTTGGTATGGTGGAGCTTTGCATGACTGTTAAATAAACCAAACTGCTGCACGTCAGTCATGCAATGCGAGCTATTCCATATCACTCGACTGCAAGATTTCCTTGCTTGAATAGTTTTAAGATGCTATACAGAATATACATATGTATGCATGTATTTATGTATACATATGTATACACATAAGATATATCTTAATAATATACCAATAACAGAATGTTCTAAATATGAAAGCATTATACTTTTTGTTATTATATTTGTTATATATTTGTTTGTTATCATACAACTACATGTATGCAGTTGATTCTGTAAAAAGGCGCAAAGTTTTTAAACTATTTATGAAAGAGGCATTATTCTTTTAATTTGAAGTTTGCACCTGCACAGTTTGTCAGTCTGGTCACTGTAACAATTGCTAATCTTTTGAAAACATTTATAAATATCTACAGTACATGTGCAATGAACAAATGGGACATCATTCCTGTTAGCCGCAAATTTTGTTAACAAAATTAACAAGCTGCTTATTATGGAACAATTGATACAAGGTATTTAAAGGTACTGAAGTCATTTCGTTGGTGTAGCAAACATTCCGAATGTCTTTCATGTGTTTTGCACTGAATATCTAAAATAAATGAATTATTGTCTGAATTATATTCATCCTTTATCTAAACTCCAAATAAATGCAAAAACAAGCAAATGGTAAGAATCTTGGTGTACCCTTTTACTGCCTTCCCTGCTGTCCTGTGATGCAGAATCCTGCTCTCGGGTGTTTGAAACCCCCTCAGGGAGTCCCAGATGCATTACCCATCAGATCCCACTGCCAGTCACCAGGTGCGGCTGCCAGTTGCCCTTGGTGGTGGGCACACACAGAGGAAAAGATCTGCACAATATCTTTTTACATGTTGCCATTTGCTCTTGTTAGTCTTTAGTGAGTTCTTGTAGCCATCAAATACAAAGTGCATAGCTGTTGTCAATTACTACCCGTAGGGGGGTACCAAGGGTGTGTGTGATGGGGGTAGATCAGTGCCTAATAATAACATATTATTGTGGAAAATCCACCCTCATCGCTGTTGTTTAAGAGGTATGTAGTTTTCACCTCCCTTGCACCTGTTTTCTGAGAAGTAAACAACACTTAAAAAAATTGCCTGACTCATTACCGTCAATTCTTTAGGCCTTAAACATTAACAAGGGACCATATGGGTCCATTTAAAAGCTTGATAAGTCATATGTATTACTGTGTCTCACATTCTATCTATATATCTATTTATCTATACAGATACTATAATAATAGTAGGAATAGACAAGTAGTAATGGTGGGTCACGTTCGGTCACAAACTGATGCCATGTAATCAGTTGCCATACAGAGTTATAACGCAACGAGTGGCACCCAATTTTGCTAATGATATTTTGAGCAAAATCGCAATCGAGTAACAATCCCAGTAATAAATTATCGACCAATCAACTCTTTATGTACCTATTTTTAGTCTTGTCATTTAATGGCTTGTAAGACCTGCACAAGGTCCCTTCATTTCTCATATTGACTTTATACATAAGAACGCTTCAAAAATGTTGTCATGTGGCAATGACACTAGCTGTTGTCATCCGGTTTGACTTTTCGAACCACGTCAGATTACCCTCCCTGATTACTAGACCCCTGCTGGCCAATATATCAATGGGTGAGAGTTCCAATCCACTTCAATCCCTAGGAGAGCCTTTCTGATGGCCCACATCCACTTATGATTAGATTTTTCTTTTTTTCCTAGTCAGAGTTAACAGGGGGTGCATTTCTTGACACAACACCTGAAATGCCCCCGCCCCCCCCACATGTCATTTCTGTTCTGTATATCCCTGAATCAAATGATTCTTACTGTTAATTGAAAGGACTACTATGAGTAACCAGAGTAAGTTTCATTCATGTGGCACCTTCCTAGTCAGAGTTAGCTGGGGGTAAAAAAAAAAGGTAGGAAGTAGGGCTGGGCGATATGGGTAAAAAATTATCGATATAGATATTTATATTTCCATTTGATAACGATAATTAAGACGATAAATCACAGATCCGTAGTAGTAGCAAAATAAGTTTCTTCCTCAACTTTTTCCCTACACTCTGCAAAAAGTTTAGGCAGCGCGGTGTGAGAGAAATGTTTGTGGCCAGGGAGCACGTACCTGGGGTCAAGTAACTTAAGCTTTTTAAAACCTTGCTTTTTATCAATACCTTGGCGCAAGCTCACACTTTCAGCATGTTCCATGTTTTGCTTCAGGTCGTAAAAAAGGTTTGTGGTGTTATCAGACTTGGTACCACCTGTTTGTACAGAATTTGCACCGAACATTGCTCTGCTCTTTGTCGGATTTCAAAATGCCAAACCACTTCCAAATAACTGAAGAAGACGAACCCTTTTTATCAATAATTTCTTCATTGGAAGTTGCTCCCTCGCCATGGGTATCGCTGTCACTGTTTTCGGCAATAAGACTCATTTTCCGCGGTTAACATTAGCTATTCCACTTCAAGTGCTCAGTATATTTTAGTGAACGTAGGCTACCATTTCTCCGCAACTTCCTGCTGCATTACAGAAATTAAATGGACTGCTGTTCCTAATTATTCTCTATCGATATTATTGATATTATTGAAAAGGAATTAATGTACGATAAGTTTATTGAGGGAAGTCATTACTTCGATAAATCGATTTAAAAATATATCGCCCAGCCCTAGTAGAAGATCAGGTAAGAAAGGTAACCTTCCTGATTAATAGCTCCCTGGGGGCCAAAATATCAAGTGGTGAGGCTTCCAATCCACTTCAAGACCTAAGGGGTCATTCTGATGTCCCACAAGTCCACTAACCAATTCTTTGTTGTGTAAACTACTTGGCGGTTAAAACGTATTCTGATTCTGAAGTCAATCCAGGCCAATGGCAAGACTATGGACACCTGAACAGACCTCAAACCAGGCCAAAGCTCATGTGAAAGAAAAGTCTAGACTCTACATGACTTACAGCCATCCACCCCTGATCACCGTACTCCCCAACAATCCACTCTTGATCACACCGTACTCCCCAGCCCCCATCCTCTCTCTCTTGATCTGTACTCCCCAGCCATCCACTCTTTATCATGCCGTACGTATTTAGACTATTGTATATTCTCTCATTTGTATATTTAAGATCCGTATTTTTTATTTTTATTTTATTGCACAAAATATTATATATATACAAAAATATTACAAAAACAATAGGTAAAACAGGTGCAGGAGGAGGGAAGGAGCGTGGAAAGCTTATACGAGGCCCTCCTCCTCTAAACTAAACAAAATGTATAATAATCAATAAGTACTAAAGCAAACTAATACATAGAAAATGAATGATACAATAGGAGTAAATCAAGTAATTAAGTAAATCGAATGGTTTGGATTAACAATAAATAATAAAGTAAAGTATTACATGGAAATAATAATAATGCAATAAGGATACACAGATAATTAATGCTTTGAGTTAACAATAAATAATTAAGTACTACATAGTAAATGAATACGATGCGAAAAGGGTAATCAATAATTAATGGTATGAATTAAAATAAAATAAGAACAAAAGTGGCAACTACAGCGGAATTTTTTAACAGATATATTTTCAGAGCATATTTGAAAGTCAGAAAAGAGGAAGTAAAATTATTGAGGGAGGGGGAAGATCATTCCATATTGTGACACACTTGAATTTGACAGACATTTGAGCAAAAGAGGTTCTGAAGATCCGTATATGTTTATTGTATGCACCTTCCTGCCACAGTAAATTCCTTGTTGTGTGAACTTGCATGGCGATTGAAGCTCATTTTGATTCTGATCCTCCCAGTATAGTTTCTTTTATGAATTCCATGTCCATTCACATGTAAGAACACACACAACACTATCATAATGAACTTAAACAGTGATAACGTTATACCTTCAAGCTAGCATGTGCTAAATCTAATCTATTTTTGCTGGTAGCCTTTTCAACTACTGTCTGTTTTCTCTTTCGTCTTTTAACTGTGAAATCTAGAACTGGATTTATTACCTGATCTTTCTCCACCATTCTTGTGCATCTATTTGTTGTCCGGTTGTTTAGAATCCTCTGCCTATCCTGGTTGAAAACTACAGTAACGCGCATTGAGTGCAGGGGCAGAGTGCCCGCAGACAGACAGACAGACAGACAGACAGCTAGCCCGTCCAATCATTAGTCTCGGAACGGTCTTAATTATTTCTCCTGTTTATTACAGGCCTGCGACTCCAACATATCGGATTGATTTCATATTACCGTCAAAAAACTGACAAAAACTGCTTCTCAACAACATTCTACCATCTTAAACTGGCATTTTGCTTGGGACATTTATTTTGAACAGCTACGATTTTATTGTCAGTGATGTGTTCCTAAATAGTTGTGAATCAGAATCAGAATAGTGTTTAATCGCCAAGCAAGTGGTCACAAACAAGGAATTTACTTTGGTGGGCAGGTGCATACAATAAACATAAACAAGAGAAATTATGTTTACTGTGTGCACCTGCCCACCAAAATAACAAGTACGTCTTTATGCAATATATCCACATCAACCTTCAAAGGTAGGCCTACGTTATAATGAGACAAAGTGTGAAAAGGTAGTTTATGTCATATGACCTACAGAGGCTCGTGATGTACTGGATCCGACGTGTCTGTGCAGTAGTTGCTTAGCTAGCTAGCTACTAGCTTTATTACAGGTGATGCAACGGGTGCGGCAGCTCTGGATCGTTCACCATTCTCAAGACTTAAACACAGGAAAAATAATGCAAGGTACCTTATTGTTTGTTTGGAGCCTACTATAGCGTACTATAGAAAGCATAACTATATGCGTTCTCTTTTAGAAGAGTAAGTTTGCTGCTGACAGATTTTCTGTGATGCATCGCAGCTAGTTGGCTAGCTAGCTATAAGTTATAGGAGTAGCAGTACAGTACTCGACATGTCAAACAAACTCCTAGCCTAGATGACAAGGGCAACCACACGTAGCTGCACATGTAAAACACAAAGTGTGCAACGTTCATAATTTAGGTATAGGCTAGTCTAACACTAAACAATTTACGTTTAGCTAGCCTACTTCCCTGACATTTCCGGGGCAACCCCGATACTCAATGTTCTAATATGTTGTCTTTTACAGCAAACAATTGCATGGCACTTTGAAGTGCGTCTGTCAATTCCCTCATGGGTCTATTGCCTCGTAAATATGCTGAGCAAATTCATTAAGCGTTGACTGTCATAACGCGCACAGGCACATCAGATGAGCATAATATCGTACCAGGGTGCCAAAGTGTTTGCCCAAGGGAGTTTTGGCTTTGACAAGTCTCTGTTAATAGCTTAACATTTGTGTATTATAGTGACATTAACAACGTTTTTTACTTCCACAGGAGAACTTAATACATTCTGTTCCTCTTTTTCATGAGTTTAAGAAGGGTTTTGGGCACAAAAAGAAAATCCAGGAAGTTGTCTTAGTCTTTTCAGTTTTGCTTTGGTTTTTATACCTGGCCTGAACATTTAGCTACAAGTGTATCTGTAATCTAAATCCCTGTTTTTAACATGTGGTGTGATATGTTCCTTTAGAAAGATCTGGACACTGAGACTAATATTGTTGTGTTTTAACAAAGCCTTTGTTAATGACTGCTGGCTGATAAGCAAAGTTCTCAATTCACCTTTTGTTTAGGCTAATTTCTATCAACAAAAAAAAGACTTCTTTCAAAAAAATAAATGATGTTACTAAACGTACAGCTGGATCTATCTTTTAATAGAAAACTAATTAGTCATGTTAACCCCTTAGGTGTTTTCTGGTTGTTACGCATCACCTATTATGAAACATAGACACTTTACATGTTGTTTATATTTTGAAGTGATTAAATAATATTAGATTGGTCTTAGTGTAGATGGGAGCATCAATGGCTTTTTACATGGTGAATTAAAATGTAGTGACTGCTCTACAAACAGGAAGTAAATAACCTCATAGTTGTTCTGATAATATCTATGTTTTGTACTCCAGTACTTTCAGAGGCCTTCTTGTACCAACATATTTTTTCTCAGCAGGATGATGGAACAGTGAGAAGCAACACAGGGCACCGGAGCAGCATCTTGCCAGCGTGCAGGCGGAGGCCAGGCGAGATAGACACACCCCTACAGGTCCCTTGGTGTCGGCTGCTCCTGGAGCTGCTCACTGTGGTGATGGAGCAGATCCACTGGGTCAGACACCGCTGGCAGCAGCTGGTTTCTGCTGATTCTGGGCGAGGCTGGTACTCTTCCCCTGAAGCTGTGCGGACCAAGAGCTCTCCTGAAGCCCACATGCTGACACACGATCGTTTCACTGGTAAACGCAGAGTGGTTGTTGCCCGTCACGGACCTCTTCAGTCGGAGTACAAAATCATTTCCAAGGGATGCAAGGGCAACGGCATCCGTACTACCAAGTACAACTTGCTGAGTTTTATTCCTATGAATTTGTTCCAACAGTTCCACAGGTGCGAGGAAATTATGTTTGATTTTCTCAAGATTGTCATTGCATCCCTCAGAGTGCATATAACAACCATACCTACCCAATAATGCATCTTTTGCCAAAACATTCTTTGTGGTTTGTCAGCTCAATTTTCAGTCCTTGCCTATTTCATAGCATCAGTTCTATCATGGGAGAATGTACGATTTTATAGTAATATTATTGCTATTTTCTTACTAATTGTTTGGTTGGCACACCATTTAAAATCCAAACATACAGCTAATTAGTAACTAAAGCTAAATAGTAGATTGCTATCCCATACTGCCACATTGAGGCCGTCACGTCAGTCCCATTGAAAATTAATGACACATTTACGTACTCAGTCATGTTCACAGATTAACTCAATGAAAGGAGAAGAAGTCCAATATCAAGATCTCTTCTTCCCTGTCTTCTGTCTTAGGGCAGCAAACCTGTACTTCCTGTTCTTAGTGATGCTGAACTGGATACCGGTGGTGGAGGCCTTTCAGAAGGAGATCACCATGATCCCCCTGGTGGTGGTCCTTCTTGTCATCGCATTCAAAGACGCCCTGGAGGACTACAGACGCTACCGCTTTGATAAGATGGTCAACAACAACATTGTCAGCGTCTACAGCGGGTGAGTTATATGAATGCTGTGTATATATCAAGACAATTTCTAGGAACATTTTATATATTTCATTCACTATGATTGCTAGTAATCTGAAGGTTGCCAGTTCGATTCCCGGCCGTGCAAAATGACGTTGTGTCCTTGGGCAAGGCACTTCACCCTACTTGCCTCGGGGAGAATGTCCCTGTACTTACTGTAAGTCGCTCTGGATAAGAGCGTCTGCTAAATGTAAATGATTAGTTGCTAATACACAGATTCCTACAAATCCTACTCCACAAATTGCATACGTTCACAACCAGGATGGACTGGGAGAAAAAATCGGCCCTGGACTTTGTTCTAGACCGGCCCACCAGATCCGGCCCCCGTATACGCCACCACAGCTGCACTGCCAATGCATGCACATTCTGTATTTGATGTGATGCTAGTTCGGGAGTTCCACACAAAATGCAAGCACGCATGGCGCGCACATTTTTTGGCTTTTATTTGAGCGCAAAATAGTTTTTGGAGCTTTATGTAAAATAAACATAGCCGTTTTTCAATTGGTAAAACCTTGTCTAGTGAAGGTGATGTCTTTAAATTTTTCAGCCCCACCCTTACGTTTCTTAGCCTGGTTTTCCATCGTTATATAGTCTCTACTAGCTAGCTTTCGATTTGTCAGTGTCACTGTTGTTTGTGAGACAAAGGGGGCGGGGCTAAGGGCTGCATAGACGTTCATTTGGAATAGACCAACCGGCCTGGGGGAAAGGGGGGCCGGCCAACCGTGTCACTCAATCTTCTGCCGACATTTTCATTAGTAGTTAAAAAAAGTTAAAAGGCAAGCGGCCCTCCAGTCCAGAAGTGTTTCGGCCCACCGAGAATTCTCCCGGTGCTCCCGATGGCCAGTCCGCTACTCCTCACAAAGTTCCCTATTCAAAACTACAAATGTCTACAGTTACTAAATTACATATTTACATTTAGCAGACGCTCTTATCCAGAGCGACTTACAGTAAGTACAGGGACATTCCCCCGAGGCAAGTAGGGTGAAGTGCCTTGCCCAAGGACACAACCTCAGTTGGCATGACCGGGAATCGAACTGGCGACCTTCAGATTACTAGCCTCAGCCTTCAGATTACTAGCCTCAGCCACCTGACTCCCTATTTGAAATGAGTTCAAAATTACATTTTAGTTTGTTTTGACTTTGATCTGTCCTATAAATGCCGAAGCCTCTGTCATTGATTAGTCAACTGTAGGTAGCACTTATTGGGCATTACGCAGATATGGACTAGTAGGGGCTTGGAGATAATGGGACTACAGTAGTACTCCTATAGATCTTATGCAAGAACACCAACCACCAAGCCTAACAGATGGTGGCACAAATATCCAGTTTCTTATTGACCATCCCGGTTGGCCTCTCCTCAATGTTGCAATACGTTTTTGAAGGAAGTTGTAAAGTTCAACTTGGAGTTTGTTTATGACTTGAGGGAGTGTGGCCCTTCAAAGGAGTGGCTTCACATTCTGTCTCTAATGTAACTAGATGTAGTGCTAGAGAAGAGTTCTTCGAAGCACTACGACTTAAGGATGGCTTATTCTACAGGGATTCATTTGGCAACTGAACATGAAAATGGACAAAGACGCTAGAAGAAAATCGACATGTATCTTGGAAGTAAGAGCTTGGAGTGGCCTACAGAGGAATACAAGGGTTGAATTACAACAAACTGTAGTGGTCGGTAACAACTTCCTAGTAACAACATAACCGTGAAGACACAAACAGGCAAATATACTGAACATACTGGTTTTGTAGACCAATGAACAGATTGAAACTCTCCCCCTGGTCTCGTTCCCCCAAATATGGACTGGGGATGAGGAGGAGGACAGTTGTTGCTTCCTTCACAGAGGACAAAGAACTGAAGGAACTCCTTGAGTCCTATAGCAACAACAAAATCTCAACCACCAAGTACTCTCTGTTCTCCTTCATCCCTAAGAATCTGTTTGAGCAACTTCACAGATTTGCCAACATTTATTTCATTTTCTTGGCGGCTTTGAACTTTGTGCCTGTGGTCAATGCCTTCCAGGCAGAAATCAGTGTGATTCCCATTGTCTTGGTGTTGGCGGCTAATGCGATGAAGGACCTCTTTGAAGACTACCGAAGACTCAAGTCAGACAATTTAATCAATGGACTCATCTGTGATGTTTACAGCAGGTACAGATTCTGAAACAGAATTTTTTCTTGAATGTTTGTGTTTCAAATGCTAACAATAATTTACAACTAGTCCAACTAAATATATTGTAATGCATGTTATTTCACATTATGATGACACAATAACAAAAGGAAAAATATCTGGTTTTAGTCAATTCCTCCCACTAGGGAGGAATATGTGAGGGATTTGGCTGAACAATGTCACACCTCTATTTGTGGATACTGTGTTACAGGTTGTTGAAACAGTTTGCTGGTGAATTTGTGTGTACAATAGTGTGTATACTAAAGCTATATTGAAGGCAGCAGAATTTAAAGTCGGTACTGCTCTTTTTTTAGTATTATAATATTTTAATTGTGCTAAATAGTTATGCCTATTCACCCATGTTTGTGTTTACTTGGTCTTGTCCATTGAAAGAAATTATCTCCCTGGCTGTGGGTTGCCAATGTGTCTGACGTAGGTTTATCTTTTGTTGTATGAGTATAGGAGGGGACTCAAGATAGTTTGCCAACAGTCTTTTGGCAATAAAGTTATGGTATCGGGGAGTCAGGTGGCTGAGCGGTTAGGGAAGCGGGCTTGTAATCAGAAGGTTGCCAGTTCGATTCCTGGCTGTGCCAGATGACGTTGTGTCCTTGGGCAAGGCACTTCACCCTACTTGCCTCGGGGGAATGTCCCTGTACTTACTGTAAGTCGCTCTGGATAAGAGCGTCTGCTAAAATAACTAAATGTAAATGTGGTATTGCCTCAGTTATAGCCCTTTTCATAATGAGTTGTGGCAGTTTCTAGTTGTGTGTATGTACATGTTGACTTGGCACAGTAAGTTGGCACAGCAACTCTTGTCATTGTAATGAAAACCTTAGACTATTCACTCTTTCATTAATATGTAATTGTAGAAACTCATTATGGAAAGTCATTTGTCCTGGGTTATCTATGTACATTTATTGATGCACTTCTTCTTAGTCATGTGTTTTACAGTACCTTTTGGCTCTGTCATTGCCAGGAAAGGTTGAATAATTAACTAGCTGTTGTATTCACTCTGTGTGGTGTAAAGCTTTCAAGTGTGTATTGTGTCAGAAAAACGTTCAAGTGTGTAAACGTTCATTTAATTGAGTCCTTCCCTCCCTAACATGAGAAACATTAGGGGTTGGTTTATGAAATACTTGCACATACCTTCTGCATCTGGTTCACTGTATTTCATATTTATGGTATCTGTGTCCTAGCCTAGTTTGTTAGGCCTACATTTTTAAAAGCTCTGAAGTTTTACATCTGTGCCATTCCAATGTAATGCAGCATCAAACCCCCTCAACACCTCAGAGTTGAATGTATGCGCACTATCACAGACGCAATACCTATGCATACATGATCATGCAGAAAAGATTAACCCTCATCTGTCACAAAGCACAATGACGCCAAGATATGGATAAAACACTTTTGCATGCATAAGGTGACAATTCTAGATAGTATTGGGTTTTCTGGATTGAGTTTATTAGGTTATTTTATTCAAGAATTAAAGATGTAGCAAAATGGTTCCCATCTTTATTTAATCTTGACGTAAACACAGATTGCAGCCTGCCTATGCAGCCAATTCTGGAGATTATCAAGCTCTGATGTCTGTAAGGACCTCCCTAGAGAAGAACATTGTTATTCAGTCAGATGGCTGAGCGGTTAGGGAATCGGGCTATTAATCAGAAGGTTGCCGGTTCGATTTCCGGCCGTGTAAAATGACGTTGTGTCCTTGGGCAAGGCATTTCACCCTACTTGCCTCGGGGGGGAATGTCCCTGCAATTACTGTAAATCGCTCTGGATAAGAGCGTCTGCTAAATGACTAAATGTAAATGTGCATGGACTATAGAATTAAACTATACCTATTAGGGGTGGGAATCTTTTGGTACCTCACGATTCGAATCGGTTGTTGGGGTCACA
This sequence comes from Osmerus mordax, assembly GCF_038355195.1. NCBI lineage: Eukaryota > Metazoa > Chordata > Actinopteri > Osmeriformes > Osmeridae > Osmerus > Osmerus mordax. Next base: position 168,694 of record NC_090058.1, on the reverse strand, counting down.
AATCGATAAAAAATAGTTTCACGATTTTTTTAACATTTTTTTTGTTTATAAAAAATAAATAAAAAAAACGATTTTTTACCTTTGTGAATCGATGTGAATTGCTAGAAGACTGAATCGCGTTTCAAATGTGAATCGAATTTTTCCCCCACCCCTAATACCTATTCCATTTGCTGTATTGCTAAATGCCTTTGCCTGAACTGTTGTTTACTTTTTTTTTTGTGCTTCAGGAGGAAACAGGCATATGTAGACCAACGATGGCGGGATGTTCGTGTGGGTGACTTTGTCCATCTGTCTTGTAACGAGATCATCCCTGCCGACATGCTGCTCCTATACTCATCGGATCCCCATGGGGTGTGCTACATCGAGACTGCTAACCTAGATGGTGAAACGAACCTTAAGCAAAGACAGGTGGTCAGAGAACTCCTGCAACAGGTGTGATAGCATTGTAATATCAACATAAGCAGGATTACCATTCAGCATTGTAAAATCAACATAAGCAGGATTACCATTCAGTGTTGTTTTCAGTGGAATCAATATGGACCCTTATCTAGAACACCAAATGACATGTCATTCATCTTTGTAGAGTAAAGTGTGTATGAAGTATATGACACAGTAAACTGGAACACCTGAAGGGTTCGGGATGAGAAGGCATTGCAATTGCAAAGTGCAGTTGTAGCAATGCACTGTTGACTTTTTGTCTTTTTGTTTGTAGGGATCCGAGTTGGCTCCAGAGAGTTTCAACAGCCGTATCGAGTGTGAAATTCCCAACAACAACCTTGGCAGGTTCCGAGGTTACATGTGAGGCTCATTGTACCCTATGTAACATATCGTACCTGTGATAGTGTTGAAATTAGGTGTGGCACTGCTGCCTGTATGTTAGTGTTGTAGAAGTTGTTTCAAAAGGATTTCTCAAAAAGTAGTCGAAGACAGAATATCTTTCAAAATCAAGGGAGCTTGATGTGTTTACTCAGCAATGCAGCAGCAGTACAATAAGACAGAAAAAAGCAATCACATATTTTGGACATCCCCCTATATCGTCTAATTGAGGAAAACCCCCCGCCCTGCATGCTGCGATTTCACAACCTTCTAGAAGGTTTTTCCAAAGTTTTGGCTAAGGCCATCCTGTCCTAGATAACCCCAACATGCATGCGCACTCACTATATCTAATGTCCCCTCAAAACATCCCCTCTATGTTCCCATTTTTCCTGAGACCCAAGTTCATCCCATACGACGGGAGTCAGATGGCTGAGCGGTGAGGGAGTCGGGCTAGTAATCTGAAGGTTGCCAGTTCGATTCCTGGCCGTGTCAATTGACGTTGTGTCCTTGGGCAAGGCACTTCACCCTACTTGCTTCGGGGGGAATGTCCCTGTACTTACTGTAAGTCGCTCTGGATAAGAGCGTCTGCTAAATGACTAAATGTAAATGTACTTCCTGATCAACCCACGTCCTCCTTAAGGAGACCCACATCCTTCTCTCACCACATTCTTGGTTAGGTCAGTTTGACCTGCCACTCTCGCCTCCTATTCCCTCCTTATGGGGCTTCATCGATCCCAGATTTTAAGGCTACTCCTCCATTCCCCCTTCAAACTTAAGTCTTCCCAGTTGCTAACCCTCGGAAGCTTGAAGCCTGAACCGATGTTATTCACTCTTAGCCTCATAACAACTCCTTTTGAGTCCATACAATCCACAACAGTCCCAGATAACTCTTTCACCCCAGCCTCCCTTTCTCCTTCAACAGCATTCCTTTCTGTAGTGTTCTTGCTACAGTTTAAGACTTTAGGCATTCTCCTTTCACCCTATGTACCACACAAGCCTTTCACTCTGCCCCATTAATCAATAATCCACAACATTAGTTAACATGCAACTAAAGCTATACACTTACTTACTAATTACAATGCCTAATTTCTGTGCTTACGAGAGTGTCAACGTACTCGTTGACACTAACAAGAACAATGTTTCTAAAAACAGCTCAGTTTGTTGTTACTAAAAACCTCAGCAAGGTGTTAATGATTTTGTTACTAAATAATTTTTATTTACATTTGATGGAATTATGTTTGATGTTTAGTAGCTGACTTTGTTGTTCCAAAGGGAGCTCCCTAATAAGGCTCGGGTGGGCTTGCACAATAGCAACCTTCTCCTGCGAAGCTGCACCATTCGCAATACAGAGACTGTGGTTGGCATTGTGGTCTATGCAGGTAAGGTCATATAATTATCCATCATACTCTCTGGTTTACCTGTTGTCTACAGTTGTGTAAATTGGTTTACCATTCATATGTAGTGTATTAAATGTGAAAGTGCCTTTTTACACGATCATACCATGACTTCATGGTATGATCATGACTGATATCAAACGTTTGCGACATAAAATCTATCTAAATTACCCCAATAGAATGATAAAAGCTACGTAAATTGTTGTGTAATAACCAGTAATATTGTATCTAAACTCATATGTCTTGATTCTGTTTTGTGACACATATTTTTCACGTGGCCGGGAACATTGCTGCTCTCTCTTTACCATTACTTTGATCGATTTGATCCATATTCGACCTCTCGGGCTGCTTATGAACAGCATGCCTAGCAATTATCTTGACTACAGTACAAGAACCTGTCTTGAATAAGTCTGATTGCGTGAACTTGAATGGATCTAGAATTAGAATTCGACCTTGTTAGCCCCTACTGATTTGTTAGGTTCAGTCAAGTCAGGTTTTCAACTTTAATCCCCACTTTTCTTAGTGCATTTTATGGACAGATCCTGGTCTGTCTATTGTTTGTGGCAAAAAGCAGGGTCTGTTTGAGTGCTGCATGGAGGTGGTTTAGGGCTCCTTTTGTTTTTTTGGGTATGTGTGACCTGGTCCTAGTTCCAATGCCAAGTTGATACCATCAACTCCAGGTAGTTGCTGAGGTATGAGTAACACCAATGACCTGTTGCTTATCTGTATGATCGTAGGCCGGTGTACACCTCCCCTACTTCCTGTTTGCTTTGTTATTACTAGAATCACTACAGAACAAACTTGTTTGGTCAGTCAGGGAATTTAAACTATTAAATCTGACCTGATCTGCTGCAAAAGGAAATGTTTTTTAATGTTGTGTCTTTAACATATTTTTTGTTGCATTATGTCTGCATTATCTTCTTATAAAATGTAATGTCTTTTTGAGGTGCTATTCATGTTAGTTTAAGTAGGCCTGTAACAGTTATTTCATAATTGGTAAACAACAATTGTTTGACATAATGGTGGTTTCTTTGTTGAACCAATTTAGTTTCATAAGATGTGTCAAAGCATGTTCACACTATCATTTGCAACCATCAGCTACGTTGCCAATGCTTGCAAACTCAGTATTTCCTTTACTAGGTATTGTTTTACGTTATGTTTCCAAACAGGGCACGAGACTAAAGCCATGATGAATAACAGCGGCCCGCGGTACAAGCGTAGTAAACTGGAGCGGAGACTTAATGTGGATGTGATGTGGTGTGTCCTGCTCCTCATTGTTATGTGCGTAACTGGTGCTGTAGGTACGTATCTCAAAATGTATCTGACCATTTTGTGACTAATTGCAGTTTTATCTATCCAACACAATGGCTACATGCTGGGTCATGCCACTTGACCACATGTGGACAAACACACTGTTATTTTACAGGTGCTACCAGTCTTCCCCTTGTGAACATTACCAGCCATATCCTACAAATAATAATTTAGTCACCAATAACCAGATAAAGCTTTATTGAGATTGTATACAGAAAAATAGACTTGTTTACGTCTTGACAGACAGAAATGATTTTGTCTGTCGTGTACTGACGTGTGCGGGGATTTTCCACACCAAGCAAGGAGATCCCATATGTGGGAAAAAAACATGGTCTTTTTTACTGGGTTAGAGCTAACTTAAAGTACAAAGTCAATTGCAACAACAATGTTTTTTCCTCTACTTTTAACCACTGTATCCTGTAATGTGTGGCCATGCATCTGCATTCATACACACACATTAATTTACAGGAAATGTGCATTTGCTAATACCACGGCACGTAGCAGTAAATGTGTTGTTGCTTAAACCGTGGAATGTGTTGAGCACACCTCCTACCCTGTGGTTCAGATGTATCATATTGGGGCATCTCACAGTCATGATGTTTTGTTTGGCAGCCTACTCAGGCTCTTTGTTTATTTAATTGTTTGGACTTCAGTAGATTGTTAAAAGAACACTCTTGTGCCTTCAGGTCATGGTCTTTGGCTCCAAAACTTGAAGGATTCTCCGTACTTGATCCCTGACCATACCTCTCCAGCCTTGGCTGGTTTTTACCTCTTCTGGACATTGATTATAGTGCTACAGGTAGTACAAATGATATTTAAATTAGGGCTGTCAAGCGATAAAAATATTTTATTGCGATTAATCGCATTATTTCATATGATTAATCGCAAATGTATTAAATGTATTTAATCTGTCCAAATTTTACCCCAATTATAGATTTGTGAAATAACATTAAAAGGGTGTACCTAAAAACTTCAAATAAGGTGTGGGCATTGCTTGCTGGCATTCTGAAGGAGGAGATTTGCATTACATTTAAATTTAGTCATTTAGCAGACGCTCTTATCCAGAGCGACTTACAATAAGTACAGGGACATTCCCCTGAGGCAAGTAGGGTGAAGTACCTTGCCCAAGGACGCAACATAATTTGGCACGAACCAGCAACCTTCTGATTAATAGCCTGATTCCCTAACCACTCAGCCATCTGACCCCCCCACAGATGCCCCCACAGCAACCAGTGCAAACAGCAACATCTGAACCTCCACAGAAGAAAGCAGCTCTCTTAGCCACTCATGATTATGAATCTGATGAGGAGGAGGACTGTATTGAAAAATCTATTGAGCGCTATAGAGCTGAGCCTGTCATCAGCATGGAGGATTGTCCCTTGGAGTGGGGGTCCAAACATGCTGGGGCACACAACAAGTTAGCCTGCCTGCTCGCAAGTACTTGGCAACACCTGCCACATCAGTACCATGTGAGACCCGGAGGTTGACGCTAACATTGCCAAGTGTTGTCTTCCGTAGGCCTATACTACCGGAGCGAACGCTGCTGCTGCTACCGCTGTTGCTGCTACCGCTGTTGCTGCTACCGCTGTTGCTGCTAGCGCTGTTGCTGCTAGCTGTGTGCTTTGCTTGCATATGATATTTAAGGCTGGAAGTACTCCGGTGATAACTTAAGTCAACCGAGTCATCTGGCAACTTTTTAAAATGAAACTTCCCATTTAAAATCCCTCTCCATCATTCACTATCATTCAGTCGAAGTCATATGGGGCGGCTGTGGCTCAGGGGGTAGAGAGGGTCGTCTGTTAATCGCAAGGTTGGCGGTTCGATCCCCAATTCCTCCCAGGCCATGTTTCGAAGTATCCTTGAGCAAGACTCTGAACCCCAAGTTGCTCCTGATGGGCAGGAGCAACTGAGACAGCCCAACGGTTAAAAGAAAATGCTTCACTTTGTTTTTGTATGCGGTAAAGTTGTCGCAATACGACGGTGGGCCACAATGACTGATGGGTCAGAATGACCCGAAGATAACACAAGGGTTAAGAGCTTGCAGGTTCAAAACCCCCTCTGTACATCACTCTAGATAAAAGCGTCTGCTTAATGAATACATACATGTCCCATTTCCTCAATGACAGGTGCTGATCCCAATCTCATTGTATGTGTCCATTGAGATTGTCAAACTGGGCCAGGTTTTCTTCATCCAGAATGACATGGATTTCTACAATGACCATCTGGACTCAAGAATCCAGTGCCGAGCCCTGAACATCACAGAGGACTTGGGACAGGTCCAGTATGTGTTCTCTGATAAGACTGGAACGCTGACTGAGAACAAGATGGTGTTCCGCCGTTGCACCATCTTTGGAGTAGAGTACCCCCATGAAGAAAATGGTGAGATACAAGAGGACTGTTTTTTTACTGAAACTTTCTTACCTTACTGGCATTGTACAATATTTGATTTGAAAATTGCTTTACGTAGAGCTGAGCTGTTGATTTTGTTGTTGTTGTCTGTTTTCCTTTTTGTTTCCCACTTAATCTCTGCCCCCCTCCCCCTACCTCCATCACTGCTCACCCCACATCCATCTCTATTCTTCTGCTCCTCCCCGCCATGTCTACCAGCAAAGCGATTGGAGTTGTATGAGCCAGAAGAGGATGAGGTGGGCCACTTGCTCACTCTGAAGTCCTGCAGCAGTGCAAAGTCTCTGAGCCGGCGCTCTCTCAGCTGCAAGGTCACAGGCCACGCTGAAGAGGATGGTACGGACCAGCCCCCCAGCCCCACCATCCCCTGCCACAGTGCCTTCAGTAGTCGTATGGTCAGTCTCTCTCACATACATAATGTTATTTCTTTCTCTGTGTGGATGAACCTTTAGTGGTAGGTATTGAAATAGTAAGACACAATATTGAGTGGACACTTTATTCTGACTCTTTGTGTCACTCAGGCAAAAGATGTGATCCCAGACCCTCTGCTCGTTCAGAAGCTTAACTGCCTGTCCGTGTCGCCCCTGAGAGAGAGCTCATCCCCCAGCCAAGAGCTCACCTACATCGTGGATTTCTTCCTGGCTCTGGCTATCTGCAACACTGTTGTGGTATCTTCTCCCACTCAACCACGCCATATAGTGAGTAAAGCTATGCAAGAAAATACATGTTTGTGCTAAAGATGTTAAAGAGCTACCTAAACCCTAACCGTTGATATTCTGCTCAAACTCAATTGTGGTCCAGTCTGTAATGATCCACATACAGTATATAATAGCTACAGTCTTCTAATCCCCCCCCCCCCTGCACCTTGGGGTCTGCCAGAATTTTTCAAACTGCAGTTTTCTCACAGTAGAACAAGGAATCCATGCCATTTGTAAAGGGATTCTATTCACAGGTGCGGGTACCTGAAATATCCCCACTCACATCTCTGGAGGACATCAAGCTCATGTTTCAGCGCTTTGGTCGTTCCCGCTTTTCTACTGCCTCATCTCCCCAGGCCTCAGGTAGCCCCCGCGGCCTGGCCAGCAGGCTGTTTGCCAGGGGCAAGGCTGGGTCCACTCCCAGAGAAGACAGCAACCCAGATCAGGAGCCAGACCTACTGGGACACAAGCCAGGGGTGGACAGAGCCTCTGGAGAGGAGGTGGAGGAGGAAGGTGATGGGAACACAGAGAATAAGGAAGGTGAACAGGAATTATCAATGGTGTACAATAACTTGTTGGTAAACCGGGGAGAGGGAAGGGACAGTGTGGAGGGTTCCACCGGAGGTCATAATCAGCCCAAAGAGCATGGCGTTGAAGACAACACTGTAGTGTACGAGGCCGAGAGTCCGGACGAGGCTGCGCTGGTGCACGCTGCCAGAGCCTACCGCTGTACCCTGCAGGGACGCTCTCTAGAGCGCCTCCTGGTGGAGCTGCCGGGGGTGGGCAGTTTAGATGTGCATCTGCTCCACATCCTGCCCTTCGATTCCACACGCAAGAGGATGTCAGTGGTGGTCCAGCACCCACTCACAGGCCAGGTAGTGGTCTATACTAAAGGAGCTGACTCTGTCATCATGGACCTGGCTGAGTTGACTACAGGTGAATGTAATGTAGTGTAGTGGATTGTGTCTGATCGTCACTGTTCAGATTAGTTACTTTAGACAGTAAAATAGCTGCTGTTAAATAGCTTGTTTTATTGTAATAACTTGAGCTGATAGCTTCCTTAATAACATTGGACAAAAACTATTGCCAACAAATGAGAAATATAAGAAGGATAAATTAGATCAATTCCATCCTGGTGTGTGTGGTTAGGGTTAGGGTTAGTGCGACTACTAGCTGACAGAACAGATTACTGAGCTTTAAATAACTTTTTGTCAAAGAAATTGTGTTAATTGTGTACATTCATATTCACTCATATACATTAATTTACACTCATACACATTCATACACACTCATATACACTCTTATACATTCAAATACACTCATATCCAACAATGGTAACACTATAATAACTAAACAATATGGAACATTTGTAAAAAAAAAAAAAATGATTTCTTCAAAATGAATAAAACTAATATATTGATACATAATTAAAACATTTCTGGGTTAACCGCTTTACCACTGGTTTGTAACTATTAAAATACTTAACTTAACCATCATTAAGGTATATTTAACAATTTATAAAGTATGTAAATCCAGGTTCATTCAACACCTTGATGAACCTATTAATAAAAAAATAATTACTTTGAACTGTATCAATGCATAGCATAATGTTTACATTTGATTTTGTCATCTTTTATCATATTAAATTGTTTTATAAAATATAAAGTAACCTACCTACTTCTTTACAAATGCTTCATATTGTGTGTTACCATGTAACTTATTTCAGCTTTTTATTTTTGATTATACATATAATACATATTATACAAATTGGTGCTGCCATGAGTTTACAACTTTATGCTTCCATAGCAGGGATAGTCTAACAGCATTATTATTTCCAGGGCCTAATAGGATATTTGATCCTCTATCCCAGTGCCACCTCCAAGTCACCCTCTTCCATCTCTCCTGCAGATGCAGAGCAGGCAGACAGCAGGCAGGGCCACATCAGAGATCAAACTCAGAAGCACCTGGACAGCTATGCAAGAGAAGGACTCCGCACACTCTGCATTGCAAAAAGGGTGACAACAATTTGATGCTTAAAATAGCTAGCTGTTTATGGTAACACTTCTCAAAGGCTCATTTAGCATAAAATGTGCAACAACAAAAAAAATCCTAATAAGAATGTTAACATGTTGGATGGTGTGTGGATTTGTAACAACAAGAAATCATTGAACGTGTACCAAATGTACTGAAAAGATAACCAGAGCGTTTCTTCATCAGGTTCTGGAGGAAGAGGAGTATGATAATTGGTTAAAGCTTCAGCGTTTTGCAGAGACTAGCATAGAGAACAGAGAGGAACTACTACTGGAATCTGCACAGAGACTGGAATGCAAACTCACACTTTTGGGTAGATGCTACTCGTTTCTAATTACATTGGATCAGTATTAGGGGTGCAACAATTCAATCAGCCCACGGTTCGGTTTTATGGGTTTCGGTTTCAGTTTGGTTTGTTTAGTACATTAGGGGGAAGAAAAAAACATTACCATTTCAGTGTTCTCTCTGTATTTTCGGTGTATTTTTTGTATACCCGGCGTAGATACCCCATCATGTTAGATGTATTACCGTTGGCACAGGGCTGCCAACTTTTCAAAAAAACCTTGGAGTGAGATTTTGTGGGGCCAACCCAAATTTTGCTGCGTTCTACATTTACATTTAGTCATTTAGCAGACGCTCTTATCCAGAGCGACTTACAGTAAGTACAGGGACATTCCCCCCGAGGCAAGTAGGGTGAAGTGCCTTGCCCAAGGACACAACGTAATTTGGCATGGCCGGGAATTGAACTGGCAACCTTCAGATTACTAGCCCGATTCCCTAACCGCTCAGCCACCTAACTCCCCTTCTAACCCCTTTCACGGGTGTTCGCGCGTCTATGTTGCTTCACACCGTGTGCCTACGCCTCCTCCATTACTGTTTACAACATTAGCGGGACTACATGGTTGCCGTTGCCTTCTCAGTTTGAGAAATACAAGGTGTGGGGTAATTTTCGCGGGTTTGGTTTTGCACCCCTAATCAGTATATTGATTATGGTACTGACATCATGCTGAAATAATTCTACTGTTATCCAATATTGGTCTTTGGAGAAGATATACAGATGGACATGCAGATGGTTGAGTGTGCTTGTCCGTTCTGTATCCAGGGGCAACTGGAATTGTGGACAGACTCCAGGAGGAGGTCCCAGAGACCATTGAGGCACTTCAGAAGGCAGGGGTCAGAATATGGGTCCTCACAGGGGACAAACAAGAGACTGCTATAAATATTGCTTGCGCTTGCAAACTGTTGAGGCCCAGCGACCAACTGCTGATAGCTAACTGTGGTAGTAAAGTAAGTTTGGAAAGTGTGATTGAGACAAAAATTCATCCCATTCAAATAGTTACTCTACTGTATATGATTATAAGGATTTGTTGCTAAAACTAAAAGGGAAGTGCATTATCATCCCCCTTCCTGTAATGGTATTGAAGCCATAGTAATGAAGAAACATATTTGACTGTTAACTAATTAATTTAATCTCTCACTAAATATTTTCCAGGAGGCATGTGAGGCCTTGTTCCAAGAATTGCTTGCGGAGGTTGAACACAATCAGCTGACATCAGAGGCGACTGGCCTCACATTGGTCATCAATGGGTACACTCTAGATTTGGTTCTGCAGGGCAAGCTAAAAGAGGAATTCCTGGAACTCAGTAGGCATTGCAAGGCTGTCATCTGTTGCCGCTCCACCCCCTTGCAGAAGAGTCAGGTGGTACAACTCGTGAGGGACCAGCTGGGTGTCATGACCCTAGCCATAGGTAAATATTACAGGGGGTACAGGGCCTAGCCATAGGTAAATATTACAGGGGGTACAGTATAACAATTGCTTGTTATACTTAACACTTTATTTTTTGCCTTGATTTATCATTGTGATGTCTTGTTTTTGAGAAACTGGATTTTCTGCCCTGATTTATCTACAGGTATTTTAGTTGTTGTATCCTTGCTTTGATCTGGTGCAATATGTAAAGTCTGCTTCCTCGTGTCCTCAGAACTGGAAGCTCATGTTACAACTAGACTGGGTGTTTTAGATAGATTCAAGTGGATCCTTTTCTTAACCAGGTGATGGAGCCAATGATGTCAGCATGATCCAGGTGGCAGATGTGGGTGTTGGAATATCTGGCCAGGAGGGCATGCAGGTACAGAGATAGGGATAAAATGTAGGTACAGTCCTCCTTGTGATGGTGAGCTGATTATTGATCAATCAGTTAGTCAGTGAACTGTTTAAAAGTTTAAAAAGTTCAAACAATTTTTGTAGTTAAACTAAAGTATGTGCTATAATTTACTTCTGGAAACTCCCATCAACCCATCCTGAAGTTATTCTAAGTAACGTCAATTAAACAATTTGTCAAGAGCTAGGCTATGTTTCCTAGATGCACCTAACTTTGTAATACAGCTTTTTGAACACGCCCTGCTCTGTTGATATTTTTCTTGTAACCCGACATGAATTTACCAACATTATTTATTCTTTTCTCACTCTCTCTTACTGAAACACTTCCCCTTCTTGCTGTCCAGGCTGTTATGTCCAGTGACTTTGCAATCTCCAGGTTCAAGCACCTTCGTAAACTGATGCTGGTTCACGGCCACTGGTGCTACACACGCCTCGCCAACATGGTCCTTTACTTTTTCTATAAGAATGTGGTAAGTCTTCCCCTTCAGTCTGTCCAGGATTTAGGACCATCATGAAGATCTGCCGTATTTATGACTCTTTCTCTCCTATTTTCCCCCCACCCTTGTCTAGATGTACGTCAACCTGCTGTTCTACTACCAATTCTTCTGTGGCTTTTCTGGAAGTGTCATGACCAACTCCTGGGTCCTCATCTTCTTCAACCTCCTCTTCACCTCAGCCCCTCCACTGCTGTACGGAATCCTGGACAGGGATGTGACTGCCAGCACCCTCATCAAGTTACCACAGCTTTACAAGTTGGGAAATAATTCCATGGTGTGTATTAAGGTGAAAATAACATAAACATAAAATGTGAGTAACATAAAACATTTGTCCATTGAATATGTTTCTGTATGAATGTTGTTTCTCTCTAGGCCTACCAGTCTTCTACCTTCTGGCTCACAATCCTGGATGCTTTCTACCAAAGCCTTGTTTGCTTCTTTGTGCCTTACTTTGTAAGTAGATTGACATTGAAGGGAACGTTTCGATTAGTAAGGTATCTGGACTTATGTTTAGGACTTTTATCACTTTGCAAAATAAGCAAAAATATATCATGCTTTAAGATGGTACCTGGCTATGGGTCTTTAAGCCATGATTTTTTCCATCTCCTTAAATATAAAAAATAAATACAAAAAACTAAACCTCTAGGCTGGTTATGATGTGTTGTTTTTGGGCAGGCATATGCAGGGTCAGATGTAGACATCCTTTCCTTTGGATCTCCCATCAATGCCTCTGCCCTCCTCATCATCTTGCTGCATCAAGTACTCGAGAGCCACACACTGGTAATACACAAACTTACTCAAATTACATTATGTTACAAGACAAATACAATTCTTTGCTAATGAGTGAATTTGACAAAAAGAATTGGCACCTGGGAGATGCGTAGTGGGCCTATGCCTGCTATAGGGTGTTTCTGAGGTTGTTTGGATGTGGCTGTGAGACAAACAAGTATTTTGTACTCATATTTTTCAAGATTTATTTACTGCACAATGTCTTTCCATTCTGTGTGTCTGCAAACCTGGTCTTTTGTGTGTGCATTTAGTGTTTGTTTTGTTTTAGAACTGTTTTTATATTGGCTCTTTCCCCAGACATGGTTACATGGGCTGGTGCTATTGGGCAGTGGTCTCTTCTATTTCGGCTTCACCTTGGTCTTCAGCTGCCTGTGTGTGACATGCAGTCCACCGACCAACCCCCTGGGAGTCGAAACGCTGCAAATGTCCCAACCCCTTTTTTATGCTGTATGCACCCTCACCACAGTCCTTGCACTGCTACCAAGGTATGACACTCACTTCTCTCACACACACATACCAGGGTTAGGGTCAGGGTTAGGCAGGGTTCTTACCTGGTGAGGGTAATACAAACACCCAGCAGGACAAACTAGGCATGGCCGTATTCCAGAGCACCTGTCTGATGCACATCAGAGGCTACCCAGAATTTTTGACCACATAATTCAATTTATTTGACACTGTAAACAGTTGGGCCTATGTTCCCACCAGGCATGTAAAAAGCAAGAATGTTTTTCAAAATTCTTTACAATATCTCTGATACAAAAACAAATGTCTTTTCCAATCTTTAAAAAATAGAATGTCACAAATCCATGACCAATAGTCACCAGAATTCATGCTTTTTACCCCTGTAATACCTATTAAAAAATGACACTCACATAAGTGCTTTTAGTTTATCATCTGTCAGTTTGAACTTGAACCGCTTAACTACACTGTGGACTAATTTATAGCTCTCAGAAACACTGTTGTGAAAACAAGTGCCCATTCATCCCCGCCCATTTCGACATCTACTTTTATTACCTGTCCGCTTTTCACCTGTCACTTGCCTCCAAATGATTGTTTATCTGCTTTACAAAACATAATTGCTTTATACCATTGTACATTATCCTATTGTTGCCCTGAAAAAATAATGTCATGACATGCCTTACTCACTCATACCATACTCACACAACATATAGCCCATATGAAACAAAAATGTGCTTAATAGTTTATTCAATAAAATAATTGTTAAATAGTATTTATACATGCTATACATAAGCTTTGCTTCAAATATAGCCTCAATCCTATACACATCTGAATGACAGAAAACTTGTGTGAGGGAGGGAGCCTCTTGTGACATCTGCTAAGAGAAAAGAGAATCACAACCTTGGAAGCCAGGAAAGAAATTGCCTAATGGGAGGTTGGCAGCAATTTCACAGAAATAGGTGCAACAGGGTTAGGGTTATTGCTTTAAACTAGCTCATCCTTGTTGGATTTTGAAAATGTAAGGATACTGGGTTATAAAACTCCCAAATTGAGGAAAACTCATGAAAAAAGGGTCCTGTAATTTGATTGAATGCAGAATTATTTGTTGTATTTCCCCAACTACGGTCGAATGACTGGCACTTTACACATCTGGTGTTAATGGGGTGCTGGTTAGCAGGGGGCTGTATTTCTTTTCAACTTCCCAAAGTGAGTGAGCATTCGAATATGCTTCTTACTGGTTTCTTCTCCCTCTCTGCTTTAGAATGCTGTTCCATGCCTTGCACAACACAATATCTCCCCCCACTGCACTGGCTGCTGCTCAGATGGACAAACTGAACCCAGAAGAATACTGGAAAAGGATGCAGCGCTGGAACCACACCCAGGCCGAAGCCAGAAGCCTTCATGTGGACGACCTGGTCCTTCAAAACCCTGATGCGGAACTCATTACCCAGGATCTTCAAGAGTGCAACACAAATACTGGCCCAGTTGTCTCTTGATGTCTTTGCCTTTTGCAAGGAGTGCAAAGCCTCTAAACTTCGGACATTAAAATTGTCCTTTCTCTAGGATTGCTTGTGTCTTGTTTCGAGACATGGAAAGCAGAAGAGATGTAGCCTTGTTTGATGGGTGAGACAGTTACAGTTGCCTTAGCAACTATAAGCCCTAGATTAAAGACATGAACACGTTGAAATAAAATGTTTGTTCTCACTGAGAAAGCACATTGATTATATTCTGTGTTTCAATGTGTCCATGTCTCAAACCTAAGAAGGTTTGTTTTGCTGCAATGTGTCGGATATTCTCTAATCAGTTTTGGGTACCAGTTACCAAAGGCTTAGGTACAAGGCCTTGCTACAAATAACTAGCTGGGATGCCAGCTAGGATGAGAAGCTTGTGAGTGTGGGAGAACATGGAGAGGCTAACTCAGAGAAGCTCAACAAAGACAGAGAATATTTGAATGTTTTGTTCAGTATACTGAGTTTTTTTTCTCTCCAGATTGGTTGCTGTGTAATAATGTTGTGTTGAATTTAACTCGGTTGAAATAATCTGTGGCTGGCCATAGAAGCAACATTATAGCACTCCACCTTCTCCCAGTCACATCCTTCAGTTGGCTGTTCATGGAATTCTCCACTGCTGGGCGTAAACACAGATACTGGTGCCTGTTAAACCATAAATAATCACAGATGCTGTTAATTATACTGAAGTTACAAAATATCACTTAAAGCAAAACATTTTATGAAATTATTTGTCATTTGTTTTTACTGTATTCAGATGACATCGGGTGTCCAAATTGACTCGAATGTAATTGGGGAAAACACTGACACTTGTATTGACTAGTATGACATGAACAAATACAACTCCATAAAGAGCTGGGTTAACTCCATAGGCCATTTATGAAAGAGATTCTAACTGACTCGGGAGGGGGTCTTTTGTACTGTTATGAACATGTTGCACTGTTTGCAAAGTGTTTACAATCATTGAAATGTGTACAATGTATCTACTTTCTGTACAATTTGTCATGAATACAGCTTTTTTTTTATCCACAATATTGCATCTTAATGTGCTGAACTGTACTATTATGCATTTTATGTGCTCTGGCACTATGCTGAAAGAAGAACATCTGTACAAGAACAGTATTGTCAAGTTGACAGTGGTGTGATGACATTAAACAGTATCTAAATCCACTACTAAAGCAGCAAGTATCATCACCCTGATATCATCTCTAACCCAGAGGAGTAGGCCTATGCTACATGATTACCGGTTTAACGACCATTCCAGCCTAGAACCATTACCTCCATATGTCAGTTGAAAATTGCTACTAGGCTAAACGATACGAATATTCAGAAAATTGCCTTGGCACAAGTCAGCTAATTTGTATGGGGTTACTATAACAATGTAAACATGTAAAGTAGCCTAGTGAGAGGTAAGAAGAATGACGTAGGAGGATACTTTAACAGAATTCAGATTAAGGAACGATACGGCACGAAATGTCGCAACGCATTTAAATGATTATGTATAACATATTTACAGTAACGTATTTCCTTCATTGCGCGTGCGGGCGGGCGTGTCCTCTCGCTGCTGAAAACTTATTTTAATCCACTGCCGGCTGTGTCCTAGAGCCTTACGGTAGTTCTAAAACTACAGGTGCATTTCGCCGGCATTGATCCACCTCTAGCTTCTAGAACTAGTGTTGTGGATATGGACGATGAATTGGAGACATTGGGGTAAGAGGAAATGAAGAGCCGTGTGTAATATTAGATACATATTGAAATAATTTATTGGAGTTCAAGGTACAGTATAATTGTAATGTTGGTTCGACCGTGGACATGGAGAAAGTGATTTAAAGGCTACGCTCTCGGCTTCATATTTGGATACGTGCCATACTATCATGCCCTGCAGGTTGAGGTTGAACTAAAGCCTACAATTGATACTTTTTTATTCAATGCATTTAGCAGACACTTGTGCAGCAGAAGATCAAGGATCAGAAGTGTACAGTTCTTCCACAGTGTTTCGGTGGTCAGTCAAGGAATAGTCTGTATTTCCTAGTCAGATAGCAAAGTAAACACACCTGACGTGGTGAATCAAAATAAATAAGACTATAGTCACCTAAATCCCCTAAATATTGTGCAACCATAACATCTTGATGAACATCAGCTGATGTGTTTTATTTGGTCATGCCCCATGTCGTTGACACTAGTCATCTGGTACTTCTTGAGAAATAGATTTTCAAACTTCAGAAAATAGGTTAGTGGTTTTTAAATTGAAAGTTAATGGTTACGTCGCAACACCAAAATACTTAAAAATCGTTTATTACATGTCTCACTTATTTCCTGAAACTTTATGTGGCATGAACCCTGTAAATCAGAGCAAGTCAGAAACAGAAAGTCAATTACATGACATTGCACCCTTTCACATTAGTTATTTATATGTAGGTTAGCAAACCTAGATAGATAGCATATAAACCTACATTATACTCCGCAGGCCACGTATCAAAAATAGCTTATTTGGTTTAGCAGCACACAGCAATGCAAATAGCACAACTTTCACATCCCTATCAATGCCTCTTGCATCTGCAGCTTGTTTTCCTCTGCTAACCTAAAACACAGTACTGACATACATGCCTCAACCACATTGAGTCTGTGTCCAGGAAACCAACCATACAATTGTAGTATTTGATAGTTTTAGATTGATATTGGAAATAAGGCTACTTATTTGATATTGGAAATAAGGCTACTTATTTTATTTTAATCCAATCAATCACTCATTCCGAAATTGCTTTACTACATCAGTACATGAGTCAATACAACCACAGGGATGGGATCTGAATCCAATTATTCCAATGTACATTATTACAGATGGCAAATTAACTCACAACTTCATTTCAGAGGTGTTTTGGGTTAGAAGGAATGACTTTCACAACAAATTGGAGTGTTGATATTTTGAATGTGTACATACTAAATATCTGTGCATAAGACTCGCACAAAAAAAGGGTCTGAACGGGACGCCCTGGTCTAACAACCTAGCATGCTGCTGCTAGTGACGTGTTTTACACCTCCCAGGTGGTACCACTTGGGCCTGTCCCGTCACACGGCTGAAGCTCTTCTGTTGTCCAATGGCACGGATGGCAGCTACCTCCTGAGGAACAGCAATGAGGGTCCTGGTTGCTTTGCTCTATCTGTCAGGTTGATGCTCCCATCCTTCAAACTTGAGCCCCCTACTTTATCCCCCACCTCCATCTAATATGCAGTTTTACATTGCCTTTGATTCTGTTTTGACCTAATTTACAGGGCTAAAGACTCAGTTAAACATTTCCATGTGACACGAACAAGCAATGGTTACACCTTTGGCTTCAATGAATTCCCATCTCTCCAAGATTTTGTCAAACATTTTGCCAACCAACCACTGCTGGGCAGTGACACAGGTGTATTTGGAATAACTTTCTCACGTTGAAATGTGTGACATTTTATTATATGTTTTTCTTCAAAAGACATTCTCGGCCTTTGGGATAGTCTTGTACTTATCGTCATTATAAAATACCGCAAAACTTCTGTTTATCTCTCTTTTTCACCCAGGTACACTCATTGTCCTTAAAGTCCCATATCCATTGCGAGTGGAAGAGCCGTCCATCTATGAGTCTGTGCGGGTTCATACTGCCATGCAGACAGGGAGGACAGAAAAAGACCTGGTGGCTAACGCTCCATCGGTATGACTGCTCGGCTCTTTCCAAACTGCAAAACACTTTTTACTAATTAAATTCTCTCATCAGCCGACCCCACGGGAGTGTGGCCTTTATACTAATGCAGTGGAACATTCCACAGCTTGGCACCAAGGAAGGCTATTTGGTGAAGCAAGGAGCCATCATAAAGGTGAGTAAATGAAAAGGGTTTTTAGTTTAGAGTATTTAATCCTTATTCCATGTGAATGAAAATTTGACACGTGGAATTATTGAGCACACAGGTAGAAAATGTGTATTGCGTGGGTGAGAGCATGTTCATTTTCTACAGAATTGGAAACAGAGATGGTTTACATTAAACAGATATGAACTTAAATACTTCAAAGACAAAATGGTGAGTCTTGCCAGTTTCTCAGCAACACCCTCCAGTACTGCTGTTTTCTACAATACGATTTTAGTCTCTGAATTGCAGTTATCATTGCCATAGTCAATGTAGTGATATTCGGTGATATCAATATAGCTACTAAACACCAGACGGTGTGTGACTATTACATAAATGCTGTACTGTAACCCTAACCCAAGACACACTTGGGTTGGTACATTATTGTATTTAAAATGTTTACAACAAAAAAACAGCTCTCTCTCTGATGTGGGTGTCTTCCTGAAGTTAGACGAGCCCATTCGCACCCTGGACCTGACGGCCTGCTCTGCGGTCCAGTTTGACTACACGCAGGACAGAGTGAACTGCTTTTGGTGAGTGGGAAGAGCTCAGTATGTTCTGTGTTAACTGGTGAGATTTAAATAACTAGAATGACTGAATGTTTCCATAGTTCCATATTGGTGTAGAACATTGGCAATACATTTCCAAAGGTGAGTACATTGGGGTCGGTTTTAATCAGCATTGAAGACCTAGATTTGGCATTAATTGCCTGTGTTGTTCTTCAGTCACTTCAGTGAGGCCAGGAAGAAGGCTTGTTTACCATGTGACACTGACAATTTTATAAAGCAGTTATACCTTTCGATCTTTCTGCATTGTGCTACAACCATTCTACTCATCTAGCCTATCTGCCACCATTGTTCTCTGAAGGGATGTTGATCTATGCACTGTTAGACATTCACCAAATGTAACCAGTTGTACCTGATTCAAAACAATTGCCATGAGACTTGAAAACCAACAGGTTTTTTGGCCAATGTGGTGCAAAATGTACATTTAACAACAATATCAGCAGGGAGTTTGAAGGCACTGTTTACAATGTATACACTACATTGTAAACATTACCTGTACTGGTATAGTTTACCTGTACCTGGTATAGTTTACAAAACAAACAATTCTAGAAGTTTCCTATTTAATGGTTTTGTTTGTAGACACTATGTATAATAGAGCTATAAACACTGTGGAGGGGGGGGGGGGGGGGGGGGAGAGGGCGTAGGGTCACTTGGGTCCCAAATAATATCAGAAAGCAACCTTTTGATATCATGGTAAGCATTAAGTTTAAGGCCTTTAATAGAGGCTTAATATATAGTATAATTAAGTAATAAAGGATTAGTAAATGGAAATAAACCATTTTAAACAAAGTATCATGGATAGTTATAGTAGTATAGTTAACTCTAACCCTAACCTGACAACAAATTCTGTGTACGGTACATCCAATAATTATAATTAGGTTTCAGACAGCTTTCTACACAGATCAGTTGGTTTCACTTCCTCTGGGAGAAAGATGAAATATTGACACAGTGGCAGAAAAAAAAGAGAAGTATCACTAACAGATCAAATAAACAAATACCCTACTCTTCCAACATGCTTTTTGTTATAACAATAATTAGTTATTCAAGCTACGGTGCAATAATGAAAGCATATAACATAAAGGACTGTTTTTTAAGTACGAGTATGTTTACCCAGTCCACTTGCATGCTTTTTTCTAATTTAATGACATGTGTGATGCAAACCAAGAACTGTTAAAAAGTTTTGAATTGCCTGGATGACATTGCTACAGTTAATTTATGCCTAACACAATTACTTGATTGCCTCTTACGCCATCTTACTATACCAGCGACTTATCTGATATTTGTATTCCCAGTTCTGGGTTGCTGAAATGGGTTAGTTGCCATTCAGTACTAATACTGTGTCTTCTTAGTCTAGTGTTCCCAGAAAGGATATTTTATCTGTGTGCCAAGACTGGTGTGGAGGCAGATGAATGGATAAAGATATTACAATGGAAACTGGTGAGTTGCCTCATAATCTGTAGACTGGCTACAATGCAAGCATATCATCTGGTGTTGTCTCCTTAATTGTACAGAACTTACATTCTGATGGTGACAAATAAAACATTACCTTAACAAAAAAAATGCTTATAAAGAACTCTATTACCATTTGTTTTCAGTCACAGATTAGAAAGGGACGATGACAGTGGGAAGAGAAGAAGCAGAATATTCCTGTACTGCAAGTTTTAAATTGAAGATAGCAACTTGACTTCAGGCTATATTAATAGTTAATGTGGCTGGTATTGTGACATTATGAGTTGTATTAGTATATCATTAAATGTGACTACACCATGACTAGAACATACATTCAGCAGAGCACTGAGGACTGTTTCGCAGAGCTAGCATAAGTTTAATATTTTACGGTTTCTAAGTAACCTTGCTTTCTGTAGGGCACTTGGCTGAATACATGTCTTAGTACTTGGATGTGTTATTTTAATACAATAATTAAATGATGACATTTCTGTTTTCTGAATATTGTTTGAATGAATACAAAATTATAAATCACACTATTTATGAATCTAAAATTTATAGCAAGAGAGGAGCATCTTTCATATATAAAAGATGAAGGAAATTAAACTATAATAATAATACAGCATGTTAAGAGAGAAAAGTCTTTCTTTTGGGTGTTTGTGTTGTGTGTGGAACAGAGTTTCAGGAATATTATTCATGATGTTCTCCAGTCTTGATTCTGCGATGGGCGATTACCATGGTGACCTTAAGCAACCTCCACTACTTGTCTCAACTCCTCAATGAGTGGCACAAGATCATTCTCCAGGGTGATTATCAAACCTGCATCAAAGATGTAAAAGTTCAAGCGTTGCATCCCCAGACATGTTCCTCTCAAATCAATCCAGAGCAGTCATGTACTGATGTTGTTAATACTTCATCTTTGTTTCAGCTGCTGGGACAATGCCATAAGGCCTAAAAATATATATACAATTATTTTGTACAGAAGCTCAAACCCTACAGTGCTTCAGAAGCACATACAATCCATCAATGATACATCAGGCAAGTTTTTATACTAGGTTACAACTAAATGTTACATTTTACCCTGCTCTGCCGACTGAAAAAGCAGTAGGAAATATCCAGGTTAATGTCTTGTCAAGGAGCATTTTGGTATATGTATAATCACAGGTCGACATTCATGCCTTCCAGCCACAGAACTCAGTCACCAGAGTACTGAGTGCTCTCCCTCACACACACCTGCATGTTACAACAAAAAGGTTCTCATGTGAAGTTTGATCTCACCTGTGTTGGCACTACTACATGCAATGAAACTGATAACCAGTGGTAGTCGATTGAACTGCACAATCTGAGAGAGAAAACAACAACCATTGGAAAATGGATTTGACTAATGTGGGCACTAGCCACAAAACCATGTTAAATAGTAAAGTAGCAGAATTGTGTGTGCAAGAGAGGGGACCTCACCTGATATGTGCTGTAGTAGCAGATGATGCTCTTGTTTTTGGAGAGGCCCAGCTTGCTGCCCTGATCAGTGGCCAGGGCGAATGTGGAGAGGAACCCGGGCCGGAGAGCGTATTCGGGAGCGTTGTCATTTGCAACTGCCAGACACACATCAATGTTTGTTAATGACAGCTGCTCAAGTTGTTGATCTGCTCCACTGCCCAACGCAATTAAAACATTTTTATTTGTAGTGGACAGTCAGTTATACTGAGCAAGGAATTCAGTAAGGTGACATATTTATGGCCGTCTATACTGAGAAAAGCATGGTCATTGACCACTGCTCTACTGAATTATTAGTGCATAAACACAAGATATACTGACGGTGACGGGGGCTGCATGTGTGTGTCCTCGGGATGTGTGTGTGGGTGTTGATGGGCGTGTGGCTGTGTGTGTACCTTTAATAACTGGGACACCGTCCCTGTCTGTCACCACTATTGCATGAAGACCTTCAACACTGAATGGAAAAACACAAGAGGGTTTCTCAGTTGTCACAGTGAGCACAGTGCTAAATGGAAAACAGTCAATTTGACAGGAGGATTTGGTTAACTCAACCGTATTGGAATCGTCTAATTTAACACCAAAAAAATGTATTGAAGAGCTACAGTACCATCCGGTTCACTCCAACCACAGTGCTAACTAACTTGCTTGTGTTATCTTCGGGTCATTCTGACCCATCAGTCATTGTGACCCACCGTCGTATTGCGACAACTTTACCACATACAAAAACAAAGTGAAGCATTTTCTTTTAACCGTTGGGCTGTCTCAGACCCCCCACATTGCGAAGGTTAAAATAAAATAAAAAATATTTGTTTTTGTATTGGGTAAAATTGGGTAAACACAACGATGGTTCGTTATGAACCTTTGGGTCATGTGACCCGAAGGCAGCACAAGGGTTAATTGAATCTGATTACTGATTATTATAATGCAAACAGGCAGCAGTGGAATGTCCTACTAGGCCAGTGGCATTAAAAGAGCCGCGTCGACGAGTGTACAGAATAATGACATTTTCTGAAGCAATGTTTACAATACCCACACTTTTGGGACAAATAGTTTTGGTTAACATACTTTGACTGCATTCGACACGAATACCATGACAGTAAACATTTTACTGCTTGACATATAATTGGTCTACGCATGCAATACTTTAGTAACAAACCTTGGTAACTGTTTGTACAGGTATCTCTTCAAATCCTGAAACAAATGTACGTTAAAAAATAATTTATATATACCACTTAAGCTTTAAGAACGTCAAAGTTGTCTAATGACAACGCAAATTATAGTTACTAGTAAGCTTGCAAACAAACAATAATATTAGCAATAGCGTACAGCAGCTAGAGCTAGCTTGTACAAGTGCCCAAAAATGCTAATCAGAATCAGAATTGTGTATTCATAAACAAGGAATTTGCTGTGGTGGGCAGGTGCATACAGCTAACATACAATAAACATATTGAATCTTAGTAGAGCTAAATATTCAATATTAAATCATGTCAAAGATAATAAATTCAAGACTACTTACATCAGCCAAAGCCATGTTTGGGTTTCTTCGTCGTCCCTTGCTAACTAACCGAGGAAATGTTTGGAAAAGCTGAGCTACAGTAGCTGTTTTAAGCTATTTTATGCTATTAAACATGCATAAAATGTCTTTCGTTTTAATCAATTAGCCAGCCTAGCAGCACTATCTAGGTTCGTGGATAGCTAGTTAGCTCTAACGTTGGCTAGAAAAGGTTGTCAACAGTTAGGATAGCTGGGTAGCTAGTCTAACATTAGCTTGCTCAACTCCACAGATCCCCCAAAAACGTTTTCTAAAATAATTCTAGACTAATTACATCTTACTGTATCTTTACTGTTTACTTCGTACAAAGGTTCAAACGTTGATCAAGTTAAAATGTTCCTTGGGTGGTTGCGAGATGGCCACAGTCAGCAAAGGAAAATTCTCGAGACAAAGGTCACGTGATAAATGTTTCCGGAAAGAAGAAGTTAAGATTCTAGTGCAGTTTATTCTAGTTTCAAAAAAAACTTTTATGTGCCAAGTTTTGATTTGAGAAATACCACACCAATCTATAAAATAACCACCACAACTGTCGTATTACGACATTCCTATGCAATTATGTGAATGTACCAATACAAATGGAGCTTATCAACGCCTCGCTTCGATTGGGAAAAAAACACGTGATCATCCAAACAAAGCTTCATTACGTCACGCAAGAAGCTGACTGCGTCGAGCTACTTGAACTGGCGTCTAAACCTGTATAGCCTTCTATCTGTTGAGGTTAGGGAAAATTGCAACCACCGTTTATGAGGTGCATCGCGTGATCGAGGCGCACTCCAACGACTATATACAGTAGTCGCCATTGGTTAAATTGAAGGTACCGTTTTTCCACGATTTTTCAATGGAGGTTTTGGAGGAAGAAAACAATAACAAATCTGACGATATAGCTGTAAGCCCGAGCCAACGAGCCATTTTAGAATAAACAAAGACGCCTCTCGTGAGAACTTCGATCTGTGTTCTCAAGTAGATGGTAGGCCCAACGAAAGTTACATCTAAGGGAACAAAAGATAATGGTTTTGCAGGTGGTCGCCACAGACAATTGCTCTCTCCTTATCCTTCCTGACTAATTCTCCTCTAGTTTTACATTTTACTAGTGTCCTTTTCACTACTGGTAGCATGAGGCGGTAAATGCAGCCCATTCGGGTTGCACAGGTAGTCCAGCTCTTCGAGGATGGCACATTCATACCTGCCGTCGCAAGAAGGTTTGCTGTGTCCCCAATACAGTGTATTGTGTGGCTCAAGTAGTGACAAGTCCTCCATGCGAGGCATAAGCTCAGTGTTCCATGTACCGCATCTTCAGGTTTTTTACAATAAAAGTCAACTTGTTTTGTACTACAATCATCTGGATTGTTTCACAGAATTCAGGTAATCCAGATAGAGAACTATACAACCCTAACCCTGTTACTAAGGCTAGTTGTATTTTACACTTTTAGTGCGGCACACATGTACCCCGTTTGTATGCTTCTGCTTCACAGCAAGTTAATGCCTTATGACCCTTGAAGAAACTCAGTTCTGGAGAATGCTCCAAAAAAGAGCTGCTTTGGGCTCAGGATTCTTGTAATTGGAAACCTCTTTTGTATCTTGTTCTGTGATCCAAGTTCGTAAAGCTAAGATAAGCACGAGAGACCTCCATGTAAACCGGTGTCCCTCAAAGTCATGGGCAACAGAAACATTGAAATGGGAGAGTTTTTGTGACATAATACACTCCTTTACATCGTAATAGTTTAAAAAAATGTCCAGCATGTATTGGACTGACATAGCATTGTTAGTGGCAGCTTCTCCAGTGCAAATGGTCTCCAGATTCAATGTGAAATGTGTGTGCTGATGTGCGAGTATGTGGGTCTTGTTTTTGTATATCTGCACTTCCAAACTACATGTATTTTATTATACCCAGGTCACAGCACCAGAGATCCCAGAGGATCTCACACTGATTGCTGTATACCATACTGCTGTTCCCGGAAAAGACTCAATTCTAGCCTCTTATCTGGGTAATGAAACCTTTTAAATCAAACATTTAAAGGGAATGAAATTGAGTGAATTTCAGTATTGTATGAATGAATGTATAAAGTATTGTATTTAATGAATGTATAAAGTTAGGTGAAAGAAAATCTCTGCATTTTTACCTCAATTGCCCCCGGTCATGATATTGTGGGTTTATAGTAAAAATGCTACACAAAGCTGTGAATGTTGCGTAGCCATCCCTTTAAGTCATTTCGATGGTGCTAATTTACATTTCACACAAGGTTTGAAACACAGTGATGCAGTTTTGGTCATTCAAAGCAAATGTAATATAAGTACATAGAAGCTATCATTGCTCCCCACCCCTATTCCATTGAAACTAGTTCACACCAAACTAGGTCTAGTCAACCAGCATCATAAATACACAAATACATCGATTTTTCAGTGTTTTAGTGGTAATTAATATTAATCCTAAATGCAGCTTTTTAAAGAAATATATTGTATTTTCTATACAGCCACAGTGTCGGTGTGGAGCGAGAAGAGACAAAAAAGCTCTACCTCGTGTAAACGGCTTTTTAAACTACTTCCTGTGGTCATACACACCTAATTTGAATTTAAGTCAAATGAAAGCCGTCTTTTGGAAGTTTCCAAATTTAAAATGATGTCAGTTTTTTATATGTGGACATAGTAAACATATATGAATTGTAAACGATCTTGGTAAACTAACGTTTGACATTGCGTTATATTTAACCAGAGAATGTCTAATATGGTGAGAACTGCCACTCTCGGGAAACTTCCGGGTTCTGAACTGGTTGCAGTTCCACACTAGTTCCAGATGAGGGCGCTAACGGGCGAGTGCAGAATGAATGGAGGTCTATGGAGCTATACCCCTCAAAATCCACATTTCTCAGGATATAATTTTTTGTTAAGTAATTTGAATGTTGCATTCGAAAGAGGAGGCAAAGAAAATACACACTGCTGGGTGTTTGGTATTTTTAAAGTAACTTTTTTGTCTTAAAAAGCCTTTTAAAATGTCAATGACGTCATACACATTGTACGACCAGAGATGCTGCGTTATGGCAAGCTCTGGTCACTTCCTTTTTTCTCTCAAGGCATCGACAACACAGCTGACAGGTTAGGCTCTCCCTGTCCAGTGGCGCCTTAATGCACAGGCTTACCTGGGCTTAAGCCCAGGGCCTCGACCAATCAGGGGCCTCTTAATAATAATACAAAATAATAATGATGATAAACGTCCGTATTCGCGGTGTCATTATGCTCTACAGTGGCATCTGGTGGTGGATGTGGAGGGTTAGGGTAACTTTTCAGATTTGGGAGCTGGTTGTAGCGCTAAAACGTCTTAAAATTAGGACTGACGCCCATAATTTTGTATGCGTTTCTCAGAAATCGGCAAGTTAGGAGCTACTTTTAGCCTGAAGATGTTTTGTGAATACGGCCCCAAATCTGTAACATTTGCCTATGTAACTGTTCCCTGCAGGGTCGTTGTTAGACATAAAACTCGTATCCCTTTTTTTTCTTTCAAGCTTGCTGCGCACAATGCACTACTAGGCTATAGAAACTCCCCTTGTTTAACCCACTATACACAGTTCAGGGACGCAAGTTTGATATCAGCTTTGGTCAGGGCTGGACCGAAAATCGGCCCTGGACGATTTTCGGTTCACTTTAGATGAGCCGATTTGATTGGGTCAGGCGAGTGCCAATTAAGGACATTAACCAATGGGCCGCTGTCAGTTCTCTATGGGCCGGCCCGACCAAAAAAACCCCCCCCAAAAAACATACATTATATCGGCGAGTCGGCCCAAATGTGCGTCGGCCCACCGGGCAAATGCCCGGTATGCCAGATGGCCAGTCCAGCCCTGGCTTTGGCAGTGACATCAATAGTTAATGCGAGAGCGCACATTTTTTTCGCATTCATTTGAGCGCAAATACTGTTTTTTTGAGCTTCATGTAATATTGTTTTTATGTTTTAGGCAAAATAAGATAATTGGTAGGCCTATCATTTAGAAACTTTCTTTAGTTTTGTAATGTTTTCTTAGCCTACCAATTCTGACTTGTGTGCCGAGTCCGACACTTGGACTTCTGTGTGCGTGCTGCATTGGCTATTTGGCAAGCTCAGAAGAGCGCCAAGACATGCATCGGTTTGTGTTTTCGGTTAAACTGCTTTGATTTTACAAGCGTTGATTGGGATATTGCGTTTATTTTTTCTGGGATTATCAATCTAAATTAATGCATTGACGAATAAAGTAAATTGTTAAAACTCAAACTTATTAGATTTTACTGGGGCACAGCAGATTTATACTGGGGCAAGTGCCCCAGTAAAAAGGGTCAAACCACGCCCCTGTTTCCCTGCACTTCTGTGATGTGAACCAGTTGTCGGTGTGCTTGGGATAGGCCTACGGTCTCGTCATGAAACAAGTGTTTGAACTTGTAATTTTACATTTTATATAGTTCACAGTAAAATGTGCATAGCTACTTGAGTATTTACTATATTTACTAACCCTAACACATTAAAAGAAAGTGATTCTTGGGAATAATCAAGATTCTCTCCTCAAATAGCGCAAACAAGCGTTTGCAACCAATATAACCGTATAAGCGATATTGCCTGCTAAGAAAAAAATAAGACATATTTATAAATTACTGAGCTGGGTATATTTCTTAGAGTGGGTAGCAATTTTAAAATCCCTTTTCATGCAGCATCTCTGAAAGGTAATACATTTTACAAGACAACAATAATACAGAAAACACTTGATAATATGTGACCTGATGTAACAGTACTCTCTCTGTTGATGTAGGTGCCGGTCGCGATGGGCCGCGGTAGCCCAGCCCGCAGTGTACCAGTGGTGTTGCTGTGCCTCGGTTCTCTGCTCTTTGGGAATGTGTTAATCTACCTGTACATAGACTCACTGCACCAAACTGGCAACCATCCAATGCAGCCCCATGGCCCTTGCCTGCCTCGCCACTTCAAGATTTCATCTATGAAGAACTGCTCCCCATGGTTGCTGTGTCAACAAATTAACACAGAAGTTCGCAAGTTAAAGATGATCGGCCAAGGGGCTGTAAAGAAGGTAAGCCACCTCAAAGGACAGCACAGGTTCCAGCTACAACGTGATGCACGGTAGGGTTTGTGTCTTTCAACCACTTGAGGGAAAATTATTTTGAGGGCTCTGACCATTGGCATTGTAATGAATGTGGGACTGTTAGCCAACATTACTTAAAGACATACACATGAATATCTAGAACCTTGTTTCACTTTTCTTGCAGATTTATCTCTCTGAGTGGAAAGGTAACAAGGTTGCCCTCTCCCGGCTCTCGTCCCCTGAGTTCCAGCAGGACCTTCTGCACGGCCTCTCCATGCTTCAAGCCCTGCAGGGGCCCCAGGTGGTCCAGCTGGTGGGGCTGTGCCCCGAGGAGTTCAGCCTTGTCACAGAGTACCACCCGCTGGGCTCCCTGCTCAACCTGGACACCGTACTGGCCAGTGAAAGGCATCGCACTCTGGACACCTGGCAGACCCGGCTGCAGCTGGCTCTGGACTATGTTTCCATCCTACACTTCCTTCATACCAGTCCTGTGGGGACACGCGTCATGTGCGATTCAAACAATCTAGAGAAAACACTGTCACAGTTCCTACTTACTAGTGACTTTCACCTCGTGGTCAATGATTTAGATGCCTTGCCTCTGGCAGACAAGGAAAGGGGCCTACTGGTGAAATGTGGTCATAGAGAGCTCATGGGGGACTTTGTGGCTCCAGAGCAGCTGTGGCCTCATGGCAATGGGCAGTCATTTACAGATGAGCTCATGCCAGGGTATGATGAAAGAACTGATATTTGGAAAATTCCTGATGTGACACGTTATTTAATGGGCAGGGTACCTGGGGGGGATGTTGTCCACTTCCATCTCTTTCACATTCACGGAGAGTGTAAGAGGAGAGACCCTCAGTTCCGGCCCTCTGCCTCGGACGTGTTGAGTGTGTACAGATCTGTGTATTCCAACATGGTGCGGGACACCCTCAGTCCCGACTCCAGAGACATGCTTTAGTCTCAGACCTTGTGGAATTGAAGATACTTTTCATCCGTGGAAGAAGCAGGTGTCTTTTCAGATGATTTGCACAAAATGACTTATTTTGGGGTTTTGTGAAAAAAGTATGCTGCATTGGAAATAGCTGAAATGAGGTGCAACAGGCATTAAAAAGATGGCAAATAAATGAACCAAAATTAGGTTTTTGAAAAGTAAAAATATATGACAAACAAATCATGTTGCAGTAGAATTTCAGTATGTATACACATGGTAAAGACAGGAAAGCACAGTATCGTCATGGATATGATGTTATGACGGATTGCAGTATTTATTATGACGAAGGAAAGGTAGTGCTTTAACAATTTTACAGTCAACAAGATGACTTTATAACAAATACCAATAAAACTGATTAAAGAAAGAATAACTACATCCGAAAGCTGAATGTAATCCCTGACAAGCTAGTGCTGTTTGTAATGAAGACATTGAATTAAATTTCTGCCTTGCTGCATCATCAGTTAAGAAAACGTTAATACGTTCTATGATCTCATGCACAATAAAAACTTTGGCAGACCAATCAGTTAATGTAGATTTTAATTGATAAAAGGTTTATCATTCTTTTGGAATTTATGTTTAGACCGGACAAAATGAAATTAAGTTTACCAACTGATGCTCTTAATTTTCAAAAGGGCATATGAACAGCTTTACTCCCCCTTGAGGCTGAAATGCACCAGCGACTCTGCCACAAGGCACATTTCATTACATTATTATTATTAATGAAAGGTCACATGACATGCTGTTTTTGGATGCTTTTATATAGGCCTTAGTGGTCCCCTAAATCTGAAGTCTCTTTCCCGAAATTAAGCCTTTGTGCATAATTACAGCCACTACGAGCAGTCCCACAATGAGCTTTCCTCAAGACGCGCTGTTTCTCTGTCTGTAGCTTTAAATGCTAATGAGGAAGAGAGGGGCGGCACCATGCGCTAATGTTTACAATGGATGTATTGTAGCCCCTTTGCTGTAAAATGCCTCGAATTTGCCCATTCTCATCTGATCACCCTGGTTTGCAGAGGTGCACACTCAGTCATTTCAATGAGGGGAAAGGCGAATATCGCATGCGCCATAACACCAAAAGCAGAACGGTTATCCAAACAACAAAGAAGTGTACAACACTCGCGTTACAGCATGTGTATTCACACACATACTTGATGCTATCTACCTTTACATTAGCGACAGTAACTCAGCTGTTAGATGCAGAGCTAATGTTACAGCCACATTCTAAGGTTAGCAAGCTAGGTAACCATATACAGTAAAGCAACAAAATGATATAGCGTTAATTAACTACTTGCCCAAGGTTTGTAGCTGGACCAAGGAGAGTTAGTACTGATCCAGAATTTAATTTCAGCAAGGCCAGCTTTGTATTGTCCTGAGCTTTGTCCTGAGCTTTGTAGCTCAGTTTCTCATGGGCGGGCCAGATTATCTGGGCGGGCAAAGCAGAGAGAGGGGAGGTAACCTTCCTCCTTGTGACGTCACAAGGAGGAGATTTTCAAACAGAGCAATTGAGCCTTCATTTACTCAAAGGCGGAGAAGAACACCCAGGGCTTGGTTTACACCTATCGAAAATTCTAGCCACTGGGGGACCAAAGGCAGGCTAGGGGAACTCATATTAATGTTGGATAACCTCCTAAAGTGAAGTTTTCATGTCATGTGACCTTTAAGCATTACAGTATGCTGCATAGGTTAAATGGTCTGCAGTTTAAGAACCACCTTTGCAGGTTGCTGATGTGATAGCTCAACACCAGTGATCCTCCCTGCTGCTATCTTTTTCTCTGAACAGCCTTCATGTCCTGGGGCGTTTCTGTGGCTTCTTCTACTCTACTTGTTTGTAGCTTTTACTAAACAATCGTGAGATTGGGCCTGCACCATCTTCCATCTTCCATAATCTTTAAACGTGAGTTTAAAGATTATGTTTGCAAATAGTTATAATAATTTGTATAAATCGGTGTGCGGTATAATTATTTCAGCCTATTGAAACTATTACCCCATGGCAACACTAGACCATGTGTGACTGTTTTGGAAAATACTCAGCTGATTACTTATCACTAGGATACGAAACCAATGTGGAATTAAACCACTTAGCACAGCTGTAAGCCCAATTGTCATGGCTAAATATGAATGTATTGATAAAGTATTGACTATTCATTTTATAGGCAGGGAAACTGCCTTCTGATTACCAGTTTCTGTCAGGTTACGACAACAATTATGAAGATAATTAAAATATAAAATATATATTTAGGTAACTGTGGGGATACATTTTAGACCCCCGTGGTGGAAAGTTCTCTACTAAAGGCTCACAAATCAGTGTCTTCAGTTTAATTATGCTTGCAAGCAGGCACATAGAACCATCAACAAAGTCTCTAATTGAATGAAGAGCCTTCCACTTTGTTTCTATTTATACCTTGCCCATGTTCATCTTATTGAGTGAATGCTGCTATTTTCTATATGGAAGACCATAAGAGGACCAGACTGGACATCTAGATCCCAGCTTAAGACACTTAGTTCAGAGCTGGGATCCAACTATTATGAAAACAAGAACACTATTAGGAAATCGAGAACTGTGCCAGCCATTTCTGAAAATAATAGGAAAGGTATTTTAATATATATTATTAAATGGTGAAGCATTCATATAGTATATTATTATCATATCATATATTATTAAATGGTCCATGAGTATTATTCTTGCCACTATCAATCGATACCACAGCTCCAATCAGCATAGTCAGTTAATATTGAACATTAAAACAGATATTAAAACAGTTCCAGATCATTAGCAGCAGTTGACTCATTCTCTTGGATGTATTTTAAAACATCAATTTGATCCTTTAACTGATCTACAATCAGAGATTGACCCCCACTAGAGACAGAAGTTTCAGGCTTCTTAAGCAGTGCTGGTTTTGGATTTGTCTTTGGTACTGAGGTTAGCTCATCTTTGATACATTTCTTGATTTGGAGAAGTTTGTCAAAGTCATCCTCTATCCTGGAAAATACACACAGTAATGATGTTGAGGTAAATTAAGTATTAAGGTGTTTCTCTGTCAAAATAGAATACTATATATAACACCACCTCTATGATACTTCCATATATTGTGCAATTTGCACAATAGTAATTGTCATAATATTATTTGGGGCATAAATGACAATATAATTTAGCACACAATGAGGCAACTGGAAGGAAATGCCATTTGAGCAGTTTTAGTGGGATGCATTATTAACATAAACCAATTTTCGCAACTGTTGTCCTTTGTCAAAATAGCTGGCATATTTACCTGAATAGTTCATTTGCATCATCATCCGCACCACAACCAGCAGATGCCCCTGCTGGGGGCAGCAGAGAAACTGGGGGCAGCAGAAAAGCCCTTGCTGGGGGCAACAGAGATGCCCCTGCTGGGGGCAGCAGAGAAGCCCCCAGCTCTGGCTCCTCAAGCAGCTTCACATCACCTACAATTATACGCAATATGTTATATTTCAAATATTTAGTTTAGTGATAAAAACAGTGACTATAGCAGGGGTTTACCCAACTATCATGAGCAGTTATTGCCTTTAACATATATAAACAGTGTCTGTATGAACAGTTCATACTATATGAACATTAGTTTCTTTGGTGTTCCAGACAAACATTGTTATAGACAAGGAAAGTATCTCAAACAATCAGGGGCGTCTTAATAGCACTTGAGGCCCCTGGGCTATGGACTTTTTTTTTCATATTTTGAGGCCCCCCCACACGCTAATCGCACGAGTTGCTTGTATTGTTATTTACATTCCGTTGCACGGTTTAGGCTGAAATTCAAAAAGTGCCTTGTGTCAACGAAGGGAACTCAGTGCTAGCCTACGTCACAACGTCAGCACACGTTAGCAACGACGCATGGATACAACGTGCATTGCTGTTGCACAGCAAGTATCGTATCGTGCCGTGGTGTACTAGCAGCATTATACATTTAAGCAATTCAAGACTTGCATGTACAGTAAGTAATGTCACAATAAATTATGTATTTAAACTCAAGCTTGTGTGGTGCGTCCCTGTATTCAATGCCACATCCTAAACTTTATGTCAAAAGAAACGTTTTTAATTTCTGGCGCATTCAAACAATCCCCTCAGTGAAGTTTGGCTAGCAACAGCAGCTAGGCTAGCTTGCTCGTAGCATAATTCAGCTTCTCCACGCAGGGCTCTAGACTGAGACCAAAAAGTCGCGTTTGATGGCATATTTTCAGTTAGCAGATGGTACCGTTTGAATCGCGATTCCATCTGAAAAATACTGCCGGTGACAACGTTGTTAGAATGGCTTGTCTCAAAGGGGGTTGTTTCATATTAAATGGACCCATCTGCATCCGACGCAAGCAAGCACACCCTACAAATTGTACCCTCTAGTTTTTGTTACATTTTGGGGGGGGGGGGCTCCCCTCCCTCCACATACACCACCAGATGCCACTGTAGAGCAGAGTAATGACACCGCGAATACGGACGTTTATTTTGTATTATTATTAAGAGGCCCCTGATTGGTCGAGGCCCCGGGCTTAAGCCCAGGTAAGCCCGTGCATTAAGGCGCCACTGCAAACAATATGGTTTCTACAAGTCAATTAATTAGCTTTTTTCTCTCCTGATGATAAATAAAAGTGCCACTTATTGAGAATTCCAATGTTCATATATGCCAAGTATTGTATGTTTTGCAATTTATGATATTCCTTGTGATTCAAATTTAACGGACAAGTGAAGTACTCACTGCTGTTGTCTTCTGGAAGCAAGTTCTTCTGGCTATGGTGCCTGGAGAAGTGATTTAATTATCCTCCATCAGATTGCTTTACAAGAATCTACAATATTTCTTTTTTGTAAAGATAGCATTCATTGAAGAGATACATGTTACTGTGAAGAGGTCAATAGATTTGTTTTCTTGGTTAGGTATTCATTCAATAATTGATAAGATGATTGCATAGGCTGTTCTCTTTGGACATATTACAATGAATTACCCTTAAATACTACACCCAATCATTCAAGACATCCCTCTCTTACATTTTTTTATGTTTTAATCTTTTTAAACTGTATTTTTCTATATAAGTCTTACTTGACATTCCCCTGCTCTGTGGAGTCTTGTTCATCCCCATTAATAGGCTTCATATCACTTCTATCTTCTCTTGGAACTCCAGTGGAGGTTTCTTCTCTTTGAAAGAAACTGACCTCGTTTTCTGAGTCTTCCTCAATAGCAAAATTCCTGTTACTAAAATCATTTCCATTCATTTTGGCACCTACAAGAAAAATGCTGTGTTAAATTTTGTGAAAGAGTTAAACACAAAACATTTGTTTAGTAAAATGTTAGAGTATGCAATGTACAGCAAATGTATTGTACTGGTATTTTCAGTTATGGAAATAGGCCAGTAACTCAAGGCAATGTTTGCATGTTATTGGCAGTTGCCAGCTGACATGCACAAATATAGGCATATAGGAATGCTCACTATCACTGTTTTACACATATGGATGTAACAATACATTCAACTCATGATTCGATACATTTCATGATCTTGGGTTCATGATGAGATTTGTGTGTGTATCTTCACATATTTGTGACAATTTAACCACTTTGCGATGTATCGTTACATTCCTCGTTACACATGTACAGTATACGCCATCAGTCAGGGAGTAAGCACACATGAGCTCATAGCAAACCTCTTTAACTCATTGCGCTTGAACCAAAATGTACTATACTTTTTATTCAATACATTGTTTGAATGAATGCCTGAAATCTATTTTAAATGGTTTTATGACAACATGGCAGTTGTATACGATAGGGTTTGCCTAACCCTAACCCAAGGCAATCAACAGCTGCATGTAAAAGGAATTTTTACATGAAATGTAAAAAAGATACTTTTTTGGGTGTTGTCTTACATCACCTAAGAACTCCAGTAGCTCTGGACATGCAGCAAGTGTTGAGTTCTTGGAGATGAACTTGACCAGCGCATCAAAGGCCAACCTGCGTTCGCGGATGTCTGCCTCACTGACAAATACAACTTTCCGAGGCATTGCAGGCAAGGAGATACTTGAATATTGGGCATGAAGTCGGTTGTAAAATTCATTGAATTCACTGTACTTCTTTGAAACCTGCAAAACATATTGGCTGAATTATTTACTCCATTAACTAAATAATTCATAGGGATTTACCGTATATTAATCTTACAGTTGAATGCATAATTCAAGTATAGGGTGGCATAGGATAGGCATTCAAATGGGTGGCACATGCCCTGTTAAAATGTGTTAATGAAAGAAGCTTTCTTTGCAATCCTAATTCACATCCCATCCCACAAGGCTTTGGCACTGCTTATCTAAGCAATACAGAATTATATTAAGACTGTGCATGATGAGAACAATAATCAATATCACTCAGAAGGACTAATTACCCACCAGCAGCTGTATAGTATCTTCTTGTTTATGTTTTGAAGACTTGAAGGCAGCCAACCGTGTCACCACAATGATCTGGTATTCAACATGGCCTGTCATCATGGTTCCCCGGACCTCATTGTAAAGAGGGACCTGAAGGTCTATGCCAGTTACCTCATTCTGCAATGACCTGGGATTAAGAATAGTGGAGTATTTAGTATGATGCAGACAGGACACATCATTTCAAGAAAGGTATTTTAGAATGACGAAAATCAGAGTTTCACTATATTGTGCAAACCATGCAATTTACTCAATTCAACTCAGTTAAATACTCCATATACAGTGAATAACATTAGTCCTCTTGAGCTATGAACCACACCATTTACATTACCTATCCACACAATAAGTAGGGAAAACCACCTTGCGCTTCTAGTGTTATCCATTCTAATCATTCGGATATTGAATGGTATTTATTGCTATACAGGACTTATGATCATCTTCATTTGATGCCCCTCTTGTGGTTTATTGCGTTAATAATCTATCAGTCCCACCACAATACTATCTTAACAGCACAAATACAGGGAACAAAACTGACAAAGGATTAGCTAACTGGTTGGTACCTAGTAATGTGTAGCTGGCTACCAGCTGGTACATTCGGTGCTTTGGAGAATATCAGCTACAGAAGAGCACCTCTTAGCAGGCATATGTACTCGATATTGCTCACCTGGAGAAGCCGGCTGTGCTCCGTTATGCTCCTTGCTTAACCCTCGTGCTGCCTTCGGGTCACATGACCCAAAGGTTCATAACGAACCATTGTTGTGTTTACCCAATTTTACCCAATACAAAAAAAAAATAAAAAAAATATATTTTAACCATTCCAACGTGGGGGGTCTGAGACAGCCTGACAGTTAAAAATGCTTCACTTTGTTTTTGTATGAGGTAAATTTGTCGCAATACGACGGTGGGTCACAATGACTGATGGGTCAGAATGACCCGAAGATAACACAAGGGTTAAGGCTTGACCCCCGGAACAGTAAGTAGGCTAACTTGTACAGCTAAGCTAGTCTATTAGCAGACTATTAGCATTGCTAGTCTCCTACTACTGTGTTGGATTGCTAGAGCAAACCAGTACGAAGGGATGGAAACATAGCTAGCTACATAAGATGTTATCACCCTGGCCTGTGCCTGTGGTGTTTCTGCAGCTGTCTCTTTGCAGCTTCTTACATAGAGAACATTAGTGACGTTTGTGACTGTGGCTACTAGCTAGTTAGTTACTGTTAGCTTAACTTTTTGCCACCAAAACTTAAATTATGCCTAAACCATGCCTATGCAACGGAACATTCCAGTGAATACAAGCAACGCTTTCAGGAACAAGACACACATTTTGACACCAACACTGTCTATATATAGTGCAAAAATAGAGAGACTAGTTAGGGTGGGATATAATAATAAATAAATAATAAGAATATATGCCTTGCCAAAGGCAACACACCCAATAACAAGACATATTATAAAAAAATGTATGCGTTTTATCTCTGACTAACTAAAGAATAAATAAAAATCGTAATATTAGAATCAAAATCATTTGAATAATTAGGTTGATGAACAAAAGTGAGAAGCTGCACAATCTGAGTGTATAGCTAAGGGTCAACAACCTGTTTAGTTTATTAAAAGTCAAGTTTCTAACTTCACCCGAAGTTCTAGACCTGGCCGTGGTAGTTACGCAGCTCTCTTTACAATGTGTGCTTACTATGTCGCTGATGGACACTTTGTCTTATTTAATCGCTCCCAAAAAAATATTGCCGTGAAAGCAAACTGTTCGGCTCCCGTGGTGTTGTTCAACATGTGTGATAAGCGTGTGAAGTAAAGGCAGGGTAGGCAAGTTGCGCCAAGCTAGCTATTTTAGCTTATTTGTGACACGATTCAAACCTAAATATCCCACCTCTTCCCTTCAAAGCCACTCCCACAAAACTACAGTAACGAGCATTGAGTGGAGGGGCACAGTGCGCGCAGGTAGGTAAGTATCAGACAATTAGCCCGTCCAATCAATAGTCAGGGTAACCCTTAATGATTGGTCGTGTTTATAACAGTATTGCGACGTACACAGATGTCCGAATGATTTCATATTACCGTCAAACCTTTAGATATACTGGTTGCAGTAGGGCTGAACGATGAATTGCATTTGCGATAATATCGCGATGTGACAAAACAAGATTTTGTAATCGCAAAGGCTGCGATTTTACTTTGGTCACGTGACACGCGAGAGTAACGCAGTTTGCAGACGAAGGATCAACTTTGCACGTTACACTTTACCTTGACCTGTACGATGGCCTCAGGCTCGACAGAACCTGACACTACAGACACTTTGCCAATTTTGCCTTAAAAAAATGATGCTGTGCAGTGTCAAGTATTGTGCAAAACCTGCCTGGCTAACGTTGCTAGCTCACGGGGCAACACTACCAACCTAATTCGGCCCTAAAAAAAAACACACAAAGCCATGTACGATGCATAGCTAAAATGCTGAACACCAGTGTGTCAAATAAGCCACACCCGACAGGATCACTGATCGAAATGTTTCAAAGCCTAACTCCATATTAATGTACTACTAAATTACTCAAGCAGTAACAGCATTCATCACGAAAGATATGATGCCCCTCGGTGATACACATACAGTAGGATCACTACGCAAGTTATTTTTCCTGCTAGCTAGCTAGCTAGCTAGCTAGCTTTAGATAAGAAACTGCAACTAAAGCGTATACGTTTCTAGTCTAGCTTTGATTTACCAAAATATTTTCTATGAGGTAGGCTACTTTGTGTGTTATGTTGCTGACTGGAGATCAGTAGGCTAGTATATATCTATATTAATGATAGGCCTACATCATATAATAATCGCATATTAAATCGCAATTGCAAATTAATCGCGATTATGTTATTTTCCGAAATCGTTCAGCCCTAGGTTGCAGTAGCGAACCGTGACTCTTAAACCTTGGCCCTCTGACCCCAATTACTCGGCGGAAAAAAACACGATACAGCGCTCACACAGCATAAGGCCTACATGAAATTGTGTTGGTCATTATACACTATTTGAGCCTGCCCTTGCGGCACTATTCACGGTAATTGTGCATATTGACATTGCGTTGGTACATTTAACCCTTGTGTTATCTTCGGGTCATTCTGACCCATCAGTCATTGTGACCCACCATCGTATTGCGACAACTTTACCGCATACAAAAACAAAGTGAAGCATTTTCTTTTAACCGTTCGGCTGTCTCAGACCCCCCACATTGCGACGGTTAAAAGAAAATTATTTTTATTTGTTTTTGTATTGGGTAAAATTGGGTAAACACAACGATGGTTCGTTATGAACCTTTGGGTCATGTGACCCGAAGGCAGCACAAGGGTTAAGGCCGCAATTTGCTTCTGCGTCTCCGTTTACGGATGGGCGGGCGCACGGATACGCACGGATACGGACGGATAGACTGCGTTTATGGTTCTCCGTAGGCTGTGGGTGCTGAAAACAATTCACCGCCAGAAGAGTAGGTGCCGCAAAGTTTTTTTGTAAATCGTCGTGGAGTGTTTATTTACCTAGGTTATCGAGAAGTCGGAGCAAATTTACAAATTAGCCGTTTCATCAATAAAATACGCACATTTTCAGCAACTACACTGCCCATTTCTCGTCACATTTTAATTCAGATGCTGATTTACATGTACCGTTTAGCTGAAATATGAATTGTGAAAACTTACAGCAATGGCGGTCAAAGGATTCCGTTCGTCCTGTTTATCCCGGCAACCCCGCCCCTGACGCAAGCTATTCTTAATACTGACCAATCACAGCCAAGGGGGTCTCCGTAGCTCTCCGTCGCTCTCCGTAGCTCTCCGTCGCTCACGACGGATAGTTAGAAAATTCAGGAGGTGCACGTCGAGCTCTCCGGGGCTCTCCGAGGGCTGACGGAGAGCTCGTAGAGGGCGTTCCTCGGAGAAGAGGGCGTTCTCATGTGTCCGTTTTTCGAAAAACGCAGAAGCATATATAAGCCTTAGTCTACAGATTGATCGGTCATTGTGCACAACACTATAACATATAGGCTCTCAAAAGCTTTGGTTTTCTGCACAAAATTAGGTTCTGGTGTAGGTCTTCCTTTGCCGATTAACTCAAACTTCTCATAAAAAGTTAACCTTGAAAACGGCGCATATAACAAATGTGAAACAATGTCCTCCTCACTAAGGGGAACGTTACTCGCGGCTTCTATTGTGAAGTGAATGAACAAGCTGATGTTAGCTAGTTTATTCGCTTGTGATCGCGTTCCCCACAGCGGGTGGAACTTGTCATAAAGCGATAACAAAGCCCACCCATTTAGAGGGAAGATATGATTGGTCAATTTTACTGTCAATGGAAATGAGTCTTTCATTGAATTACTATTAATTGGCCCTCTGTAAATTCATAGCTGGACCACCAATCACAGAGTTGCATAGCATATACCTCCCAACAACGGAGGCAGCAAAATTCTGATGGGGTGACAAAAGGGGATTTTTTCATTTAACTCTTCACATTCCAACACAAACTGAATAGGCAGGATTGATGGGTTTATTTCAGAAACATTGTCTTTGGATGTGATTTTTTTCAGTTTCTAACCACCTGGAACCACCTTTCTTACAGCAACTGAAAAAAATCACATCCATATAGTTAGCCCACTTACAACGTGGTATCTCCTGGATTGGTACCACTGAGCTGTTTCTTTTACCTACCTTTTAGTTACAAGTCCGCCAGACATCGTCCAAACTGTACCTTCTTAATTAAAAACAAGACAACACATATAAAACGTTCAACAGAGTTTTGTAGCCTCTCTTTCCCTTTCCTCAGCTACTGCAAATCACGTGAAACAATAAAGAGGTAACTACGTGTTCGATGGCTGTCATAGACGCGTCTTGACTTTTGTAATTGTAATTTCGATAAGTTAACTTAAATTGCTTGAATTGCCTTAAAAGAAAAACGTATGCCACTTGTGCTACGCCCCATGAATGCCAGTCTTTCAATTTGTCCACTGTTTAGTTTCAATCCGCGTGCATGTGAATAGATTTACTTATGCGGAATGGTAAAGGTGGCAGATTCGTCGATTTCGATCTTTAAGAGATTCACCACTTGTAAAGTCTTTAAAGTTCCAATATACCTCCTCTGTATCAATGTTGAATTAGGTGGTCTCCACTAAGCCAAAGTAAATCTGCTGGTAGTGATAGTGCCTTTGATCCCTATAGATGTGGCATAGATGAATACAAATGTTGCAGTTGAGATGTTTTTGCACTGTGGCTGGTAAAAGATGACCATTCCTTGGCTCTAACCACTAAACTACAGCTGGAACTCTGGTCCTTGATGTTGCTGCTGTACTTCCTGTACTATTTCTCTTTGAATGAAAATGTCTGAAACGAATAAAATAGCCTAGATATAATGTAATGCATTACAATTCTTACAATAATAAATTAAATGGAGGAAGTTACACAGAACACATTGTCATTTACCATTTTAAATAATTTAAATTAACTTTATTTCTGAAATATTTAAATCTAAAAAATAGCATATCTGAGGCTTGAACCTGGAACCATTAAATAGTTTTTAGTAAGTATATAGTATGTTTTGTATCTCCCAGCAACAGTAGCAGACCCTGGACTGTGTTCATTAGAATAAATAAAGGAAAACTGACACTACACTGATAGTGAAGGGATGATGGTATAACTTGGGTATACAGTAACTCATGAACTTTGGATTGGCTTTACAACATTGATTGCTCTTTATCTATATTTGGGACTACTGTGGGAGGAGCTAGATTTAAAGTAAGGTATACTTTATAAAAGAGAGAGTCAGAAAACTGATATATTTACATGAAGTTAAGTTGAGAGAGCTCAACAATACTGTTAAAGGCTAAAGTGCCTTTTTGCCTCCCAACATGGGTGACATTAAACTCTGTCTGTTACTACTGGTGAGCAGTTACTCCTTGGCTCGTAAGTGTGTTTTCTTGTTAGCTAAGGTGCTTCCCTGAGTGTGCATTAAGTTCCTGTGTACCATGCATTTTTATTATGATTTCGTTTTTTTATTGTTGTTTTTTTCTGACAATTGTTATGATAACAATGAATGTTCTTTGTTGTACATGTCTTTCTTAATGTTTATATGATATTTTATCACTTCTTTCTGCACCATTCTGTATTCACTTTGCAGAACAAAATGACAATGTTGATGACCAGACACCGACATGCCTGTGTAAGTTTGTCTCATTATCCTACTGACAGGAGATACCAAATCCTTGGCAACACTGCATTACTTTTAGCAAAACTTATATTGAAAACAATGTATTTATATAGGAACTGTTATGCAATTCAATGGTGTTATAGTTTAGGTTATAAGACATACCATGGTCTTATACTTCTAATACGTGTAGACCATGTGTGATGGGAATTTCCAGATCAGTGAAAATTAAAGGGAAAGGGCAACTATTTTTACATTTTTTAAATGTATTAATTAAGCAGATACTTTTATCCAAAAGTACTTGCAAATAATACAGAAAGTACAACAGAAATCAAGGATCAAAAGTGCCTAGTTCTAATAGTATTATGGTGGTCAGAGTGAAGGAACGGTCTGTATTTACTAGCCACAGCGCAAAGTGTAAAAGCAGGCTAACTGACACTTTTTATCCTGCCATTTATTAAGTGCAAGCCTTCAGAAAACAGATGCACCACTCAAGACTTACATTGATTGCATTTTCGTAAAGAATAAATTCAAGTGGGAGTTTATTTTGGTATCAGTTGCAATTCCAGTGGCAATTTATGTCCATGTCAAGCATATCAAAGTTTGTTGCAAGTATGCACTGTTTGTTCGTTGACCTCAGAATGGATCAATGACATCTGGTCATGACCTGCTTTTAAGAGATAACAGATTTGAACCCTTGCTCCATGGTGTTCAACATGATTCAGTGCAATTGATGTTATTGATTGAGCACATTGCCAGTGTTAGTTAAGGCTCCAAAGGTCTCCTGTGATGATGTGGACATTTGACTGTGGACCCAGAATGTGAGAAAACAATTACCACAGCCTGTGGGCATCAACCGATCAGTACAAATGTGAAACTTGAGAGTTAAACTCGGTTCATGTCATATTGTGTTTGTCTTTTTATCTTTGTAACTCTAGTGGCAACAAGGTTTAGGACCTTCAAGAAATATGTCTACCGGTATACAACAGAAAGTCGAAATGGGGTGACTGGCACAGCCAACCTCAGAAATGGTCCCAAAGTCACTTGTCAGGTATGTAGATGTGATTGTAAATCCCCCTCTGTGAGTTTCACTGATAATTTTGTATGATTGACTTCAGGTGTCTTTTACCATGATCATGTTGTATGATTGACTTCCCGTGTCTTTTACCATGAAAATGTTGGATGATTGACTTCCTGTTTCTTTTACCATGATCATGTTACTTCAGGTGGAGATCGAAGTCCCACAGACATGCAGCTTTCTCATGCACACCAGGGACTGTGTTCTCAGCGAGGTGTCAGTCATAGACCTTCAGGGTCAGCCAGTCTACCGACAGGCCACTGGGGCAGAAGCCTTTCAGGCTGCTATGGAAATGTTTGTATAACCATCATATTTACATGTAATCATTTAGCAGATGCTCTTATCCAGAGTGACTTACAGTAAGTACAGGGACATTCCCCCGAGGCAAGTAGGGTGAAGTGCCTTGCCCAAGGACACAACGTCAGTTGGCATGACCGGGAATCGAACTGGCAACCTTCGGATTACTAGCCCGATCATATATACATACAATACCATAGATGATGTTGCAAACTGTTTTATTCTATAATAAAATAATCTGTTTTATACCATACTAACGTAATCAGTTTAATACTATGCTAACCAAGGTTTTGTCTCACTGCTATAAAACATCTGTGGTGTGGTTATTCTGTGCCTGTTGTTCACTAGCATGTCATATGAATTCTAGTCACAAATTAACTGTGACGTGTTAGAGAAGATGTGAAACATGTATGATAAACAAGTGTGCCTTTACAGTGGGTTTATCATTTTAATATGCATTGTGAGAATCTTGAATGTTTGATAGTCTTGTTTCTCAGACCCGTCTCTTTGCAGGAACTCTTTAAAATTCATGGTGAAAGAGGCCTCTGACGTGAAGCTCTTCCCGGAACCAGATGAGCCTGTAAACATTGTGAACATCAAGAGGGGTATAATTTCTGCCCTCATGGTCCCAGTTCAAGAGGAAGAGCACTACTCGTACATGGTAGGTATCTCCCCAGAACAACATACTCTCACAAGTGTCATTAAAGTATTACTGAAATACAGAAACTGTAATATCTAGAAATAATATTGGTATGGGAAACCATGAATACAACTTTTACATTGTAAAATAAAATTATGCTATGATGATCCAACTCAGTGGTTCTCAATCCTGGTCCTCGGGGCC
This sequence comes from Osmerus mordax, assembly GCF_038355195.1. Taxonomy (NCBI): domain Eukaryota; kingdom Metazoa; phylum Chordata; class Actinopteri; order Osmeriformes; family Osmeridae; genus Osmerus; species Osmerus mordax. The sequence goes on along the minus strand of NC_090058.1, from coordinate 124,830 downwards.
CCCTGCCCTGCATGTTTTAGATTACAGATTACATTTCCCTGCTCCAACACACCTGATTCAAATACATGGGTAATTATCAAGCTCAACAGAAGCCTGATAACGACCCATTCCTTTCAATCAGGTGTGTTGGAGCAGGGAAACGTCTAAAACATGCAGGGCAAGGGGGCCCGAGGACCAGGATTGGGAACCACTGATCTAAATAATTGTAGGTGCTTTCCCCTCTAAATTCAGGATTGTATTTTTTGCTCAATTTGGAAGATTTGTACTTCAGAAAAAAGATGAAGGATTTCAGTGAAAATGGTCAAACATTGTGTTTTTACACCCTTGTCATGTGAAATCTTTCACCTTTATTTTAGAACACAGTGCACGGCCTTTGCAAGAGTAAATTAATGGTCAATGCTAGAAAGGACATTGTCACAGATGTTACCGTATTGAGAGATCTTTCAGAGTGTGACCACTTCTACAGCAGGAGGTTGCCACACAGTCCACTTGCACTTCTCCAAGGCTGGGTAAGATCTCTGATCCACTGTAACATTACACCACCAGTCTGTTACCATAGTGACATTACACCCTCAGTCTGCTACCACAGTAACTTTTCACCTATATAGACCCTCAATCTAGACACATTGCTCTCAGTTCGAATATTTAGCACAATATGTGTGTGATTAGACTATAATAAGATGATTAGCAATGTGAGAAAGTTTTTCAGCTTTTCAATAAAGTGTATTATGACTTTTTCAGAATGTCCAAATGTCTAGGCTCATCACTAGTTCGCAAGATTGCAACTATCAGTTTGATAACAGGAGAAAGCACATGACTACTGCTGAATGCACGGAAAAACACCTTTACCTTCCCTTCTCACATGAGTTAGTATTTTCTTTCAATATGTGTTTTGCATGTGTATGTCTGCCTATCTGCACAGTTTTAAAGGCTCTTCAATAAAAATCATATGAAATGCAATATGATTTAATTTCAGTTATCTTGTTTGCTATCTACAGGAATAATGGCATTTCCACTGTGGTCACACAGACTCTGACCTTGCAAGACTCAGCAAAGATTAACAACAAATATTTTGGTAAGGATTTATTTACTAACACAAAACACATAAATTAATAATTGACACAATATTATTAATCTGACATCATGTCACTTAGAACAATCTAGTAACAATATAAATATTGAGCAGTTTGAGATGACAATAATGGCAATTCATAATGACCAATTTTCTGTAAATAGAGGTTGACCCCCGTCACAGTAAACCTCTCTACATGGAGCAACCAGAAGACAAGGCCCCTGTTCAGACCAAAGATGCTACACTCAGCACTCTGCAAGACCTGAAAGGTCTGTCCAACACTGACCAGGGCCAGAGGAGGGCCAGCCTGTTCCACAAGCTGGTCTCAGGTCTTCGCACCCTGAGGAACGAGACCCTCAGCCAGACTGTGGACGACATGAGGGAGGTGTCTGGCATGCTCAGCTGGCAGGCTCTGGCTCAGTGTGGAACACCTGAATGCACCAGTGCCATCCTCCAAGCCATCAGAGCCAAGGATGGTGTGGCTCTGGAGCGGGATGCATTTGTCTACGCCCTTGGTCTCCAGTCCCACCCAGACTCCCACCGTGTCAGGGACATGCTCAGTATGGCAGAGTACAAGCAGAGCAAGGCCATCATGTATGCTCTGGCAAGCACTGTCAGGAGGTGAGTCACATGTCTTGCTGGTCTATCATCAGGACCAAAATTACACATTTACATTTAGCATATGCTCTTATCCAGAGCGACTTACAGTAAGTACAGGGACATTCCCCCCGAGGCAAGTAGGGTGAAGTGCCTTGCCCAAGGACACAACGTCATTTTGCACAGCCAGAATTGAACCGGCAACCTTCTGATTAGTAGCCCGATTCCCTGACCGCTCAGCCATCTGACCCCATTTTCCTCCATAGCATCTGTTAATACAGGAACATATCAGTCCTTTGGAATATGACTAGGACATTTTTGAATACTTGCTGCCCAACACAATTTTATTATTAAGAACTGATCAGATACGTAATTCTCTGCAGGTTTCATGATGGGCAGGTCACTCCAGAGGTCACTGAGGTGGCCATGTTCATGAAATATATGCTAGGAGACTGCTTGGAGGATCAAGATGTGACGTTCCTGACACTAAGGGTCTGTTCTGGGAGATAATGTAGAACCCAAAGAAGCTGCATGACGTGATACTTATGTATATTGTTCTCCACCTGGGGGTTAAGGCTGACCATTGATTCACTTCAAACGAAAACATTTTGACTGAATAACTTTCTCAATATTAATCTAGGTTGAATATTTAATATAATTGTTTACATTTTAGGTTATTGGTGTTATGGGTAAAGCCATGCAGGATGTCGACCCATCAATAAAATCACCACTCCTCATCTGCATGCGGCAGTCAGGTGCTTCTCTCTCTGTCCAAAAGGCAGCAATTCAGGCCTTCAGACTGATGAGCATTGATGAAGATGTGAGTATGCACAACACAAGGTTTGCTAACTGAACTTTTCTATGATACCGTTCACTGGTATCACAGACATACAAGATTATTTAGTATTGTTAATTTAAGTGACTTTAGGCAATAGATATCATGTAATAAGTCATGTAACCCTTCAAACATTACATTACATTTACATTTATTCATTTAGCAGACGCTTTTATCCAAAGCGACTTCCAAGAGAGAGCTTTACAAAGTGCATAGGTCACTGATCATAACAACAAGATAGCCAAAAAACATCGCGAGTAGCCAAAACATGAAGCACACATTGTGAACAACCAAAGTAAGTGCCAAAGGGAAGAACCATAAGAGCATGTAGTTAAACAAGTCACAACCAAACAACATGAGCAGCTATAAGCGCAAGTGTACCTGTGGGAAAAAGCAAGCAACAGTAATAAAACAATATATCACAGCGAGAACCAAAAATTTAAATCAGTTACCACTAACCACAAGAGCAACAAGTCTCTAAGCAAGAGTCATCAATAGATTTTGAGAACCTGCTGATAAATTATTTTTTTGGGCACATTTCCCTCATATGTCTAGAACAAATATCAATTCCAAGTTCCAACATCTTATTTATTTTTTGTTCAGCATTAGAAATAAGTTAGTAAATGAGTAGGGTGGTGCATACCTGTCCCCTTATGTGCCTGTGCCAATTTCATAAATGGATACTTTTCTAGATATCTTTATTTTTATAAGGATTTAGGCATACAAAAAATCTTTATTTATCTGTTCATTATTTTGCTGAACAGGTTAAAAGTGCACTCTTGGAGGTATACCAGGATGCAGGAAGCTCAGTGCAGAAACGTGTGGCAGCTTACCTGATGCTGATGAAGAGTCCAGACCAAGCACTTGTTACAGAGGTGGTCAATACACTGAAAATTGAGCAGGAGCCACACCTCAGGAACTTTGTAGCTTCCCACCTAGACAACATCTTTCGCTCTGAGGATCCCAACATTCTGGAGTGAGGATCATTTCTATACTCCAGTATCTTCCATTAGAATTCTAGAGTGAAAATTACTCAGACATTTTATATTGTCATCGCTGCTGTGTTTGGAAAGTGAACAATGAATGACAAATTATTATATGATTAACTGTGTCTTGATATTGCATCCCAAAGTACAAGACAGTACATTACAGAAGCTTTACAAAAACATGTATCACCAGCCAGCATGGGCTTCTTCACTGGGTCCAGCAACTACAGGATGGACAACCCCCTAGTGTCCACACAGGGAAACATCCTCTTCGATTCCAATGAGTCTATGCCAAAAGAAGTCATGCTGAAGACCACTCTGAAAGCATTTGGGTTCAATGTAGACATTTTGGAGGTAAATCTATTTGTCATAAATGTATTTGCAAGGATGGAAATACATTTTCTAAAGTATTTTCTCCTCCCTTATCTAGGTTGGTATTGAAGGAAATGGATTTGAACCAAGTCTTGAAGCCCTGTTTGGGAAAAGAGGTTTCTTTCCTGATTCTGCTTCCAAGGCCATTTACTGGACCAATGAAAAAATTCCAGGCTCACTAAAAGAGGTTTTGGAAAATTGGATTGCTCCAACGCAGAGTGAGAGAATGAAAAGACAGGTAAAAAGCCAAATGTATGGATTTCTTTCTCGTCCATGTTAAGAATTCCAGTGTCTGTTTGGGGTTTGAGAGGGAGCTACACCACTACTGTGCTGTATAGAGCACAATGATGTCAAGGGGCATCGCCATCTCACAGGCTAGTTGATCTTCAATTTTCTAAAACCCCTTACTATGAATATGGCTAATGATATACAAAATGAAGAAGGAAATATTGTTCTATTTAAGCTTACAGAATGAATGTAACGTTTAAGTGTATGCATGAAAACAGAATGGTTAAGAATACTGTCACTTTGTACTTTAAGTAAAAGTGAGTTTCCAACTTCACAGATAAATAATCCATGAACAATATAGAGTTGCAGGAATTGATTTCTTAAATAATTGCAACCAAAAATATGATGGCTATAGCCAAAGAGCTTTACGCAGCTGTTACAGAATAACAGTGTTGTTTTATATCATCATCACAGGCTCCACAGGACCTTTTCCGTTACCTTGGTGAAAACTTCCAGAAGCTTGTTGTGGACTTGGGCTCTCAAAATTCCCCGGAAGCTATGGCCTACCTAAGGTTTCTGGGAAATGAATTGGGATATATCAAGTCCAGTGAGATGCAGGAAATGGCCAATTCTCTTTCCACGTACTACAATGCTTTCTTCAGAGTCCTGCCAACCAAGGTAAACACTAAATACTTATCTGGTTCTGAGGGAACATAAAAAACCCAACTAAGATCTTATGAATTAGTCATCGTATTGTTCTTGAAATACATTTTATATCAACCTTTGTGCAGGCCATGGCCGCACTTCTGTCTAGCACTGACAGTGAGCTGTATGCTCAATATATCTTCTTGGAAAATGCCTTTTCCCTGCCGTCGGCATCTGGCCTTCCTCTGAAATTCTCCTTGACTGGTGTTTTTGCTGCTGGCGCCAAAGGAGGCTTCAGTTTCTCCCCTGGCATGGTAAGGTACTGGGAAATGTATGTCAAAACAGGTTACAGCCAGCAAACATTTAACCACAGAGTAGGTTGAACAGCTAATGGGGCAGCGTCAGTGAAGGAATGTCATTAGCGCATAGTTTATTTATATTTTTTTACATATAGACATGGAGACAATTCTCAACATTATTTACTTATATTTCAGGCGTAAATTTATTTTCTTTGCACATCCATCTTACAAATGCTTCTTAACACTAGGTTTTTAAGCCCATAGTTTTAACACCACTATAAATCTTCAAACAGGTTACTGTACCTTCATATAACTTTCAGGCAGCTATGACCTTAATAACATGCTCCAATAAATGTCATGATTGTCACCTTAATGGTGAAGAATCTTTCACCATTAAAGTTACATCTTTGTTTTATTAAGAGTTTAAAGTTCAACATATCATGGTTTTTGAAGAAGAATCAAATGGCCTTTAGGGATGATAGTAAAACCTGATTATTCCTGAACAGCTGAAGGAATGTACACACAGCATATTGATTTTAGACTACTTTAGCTACTGAATAATAGAATACTTTGAAGTGTATCAGAACAGCACAATACATCCATTTCATGTGGTTAATTGTCATAACAATATGGGGCCATCATAAATAACCTTGTACTTTCAATACAACAAAGTGTTAGTTAGTTTTAAAACGTAAATAGGTTCTCACCATATTAGATCAATATTTATTGAACATCCCAAAGGTGTAGACAACTTTTTGATGCTTCAGATGTGTAATATGCTGTTTCTTGTAATTGTAGCAACTGTCTTTCATGCCATCTGTTGGTGTGGAATTCATTACACAAATGGGTATACACGTTCCTGAATTTGTGGTATCTGGGGTTGAGATGCACACCAATGTGTATCACGAGAGTGCTGTGAATTCCAAGATCACTGTCAGCAGGAACCAGATCAAGCTGTCCATCCCCGCCCCCAAAGGACACACACAGCTCCTCAGTGTCAGGTGGGTTTCTGAAGTTCTTTTTGCTTAACCTTTATTTAAGCAGGTTATGCCATAGAGAAAATATATATTTTACTATAATACATGTAAAATATAGAGACATGCAAAACATTTAAGCAAAAACCAACAAAGTGTCCTAGTTTTTGTTTTGTGCTGTTCATTAAGATTTGATTTAGTTCTATATTTCAAGACCAGTTACACTCAACTTGAACTTCTTGTCCAAATTTAAAGTGTATGATCAAATATCCTTCTCTAATGCCAATATTTGAGGAAAGAAAAAGTTTCCACTATAATTATCATTGCGAACAACAAAACCCAAATTCATTATTTTTCCTGTTTATAATGATGTATATGCACCACCAACTTGGTGTGTGTTCTGTGTTTCTCTCCCTTGGGTGTCAACACACTACAGCACACACCCCATGTTGAACTAAGCTTAAATGTTGCCTTTTTCTTTACTGCTTTAATGATAAAGCAACCAACTGCTATCAGTCGCCAGCCACACCATGATAGTACCATCTGTGGTGGAAGACAGAACAGATTCATCTGAATGTCAGCCCCTCTTTACCGGTTTGAAATACTGCACAATACTGCGGTACTCCAATGCCAGCTCAACCAATGATGCTCCTTACTATCCTCTGACAGGAGAGACCAGGTGAGCAATGTTTTGTATATATTTTTTTAATAAATTTATTTTTACTTTGTAGACAGTTTCCCGTAATAGAGTTGGATGTTCGACAGGTTTGCAGTTGAGATCCACCCCACAGGCGAGGTGTCAGGATATTCCGCTGCCATCGCCTCTGAAACTCAGAGAGACGAGGAAGGACGTCGGGAAATGGAAATTCTGAAGCTGACCTTGAAGGCTGAAGGTATTTGTGTTGAAGAAATACACATTTACAAAGAGATGCAATTCATATCCTTTTATTATTTCACAGCCTAACCAGAACACACAAGAAACACACACAAAACAACTGTGCATTACCCTGTTTAAGTAAATCTTACTTTTGTTTTCCACATACTGAAACACAAAAATACAGAGGGTTTCTCTGTTGCTCAAAACCATTTCACAACCATCTAGTGTTTCATTAATGCTGTAGGACTATTGGGGCTGTCAAATGATTCACAAATACAACACTGTTGTGCACAAATATCAGGGGCTGAACCCACAGAGGCAAGTGCAACACTGAAGTACAACAGAAACACTCTTGACACCGAGATTAATATCCCTGATTTTGACTTGGAGGCTGGGATTAAGCTAGCCGTCACAGACAGTATGGTCAAAGGAACGAAGATGCGTGGCATCACAGTAGATGTCACTAACAAGAATATTCCACAGTTCACCCTGATTGGACGTGTCAGGTAAAAAAAAGCATGAAATGTTTGAAACATTTTTATATAAATATGCATATCCCACAAAAGTGTGAATAAAGTAATGTTTCTTTCATTAGACTAGAGACAATGAATGATGGCATGCTGCAAATCCAAATGGCTATCCCCAGTCTGAGTACGGAAGCCTCTGCTACAGCAGTTCTGAAGAACTCTGAAGGTCTTGTGATGCAATTTAGCACGGCCATCAATATGCCACAGTCCACTTCCCTGCAAAACATCATAGTCAGATATGGTAACTGTCCTTAGGATTGGGGAATTACCACTTTTATTAACATTGAGGAAACTTCGCATTCTGTGTGTATACTGGAGTGTGTTTTTCTACTTAACAGATAACTATAAGTTTGAGGTTGAGATGATGTCTGATATCAAATCTGATATCCAAAAGCTCATCCCAAACACTGACAACTACCAGAGGCAGCTGCAAGAGCTCATAGACAACATCCTAGATCAGAAGGTGGCAAAGACAGATATGAAATTGCGTCATATTGTTTCTAAAGGCATTGAGGTAAGTGGAAATAGCTAAACAGCTACACTCTATTGTCAAAGGAATGTAGAACCCAGCTCAACCATGATCAATCATTTCACCTCTTTTAATAATTGAATTGATTTAACTTATCAACTAACAATACATCAAGTTTCAGTATTGCTGTGGAATATGCCATTTTATTATATTATATTATTTTAAATGACAATCAAGGACATTCCTAAAAAGGAATATCCCAGTTCCATTTAATTTCTAGTTTTGGACACCAGTATGCAGAGCTGATAATATAGTTCTATTGTATCTGTACTAGTGCTGTCAGTTTAACGCGTTATTAACGGCGTTAACGCAAACCCATTTTAACGGCGTCAATGTTCTTTTTGGCCTAGCAAACGTTGTCGTTTTTTTCACATGTTGTTGCAACAACTACTGACGTTAGAAAAACGATCTAGCTATACTGGAAACAAAACAACAGGCACGCCGCACACACTTGTTTGGGCTTGCGAGCCGGCTAAAGAGTAGTAGGCTAACGTTACGTTTTGAGTGGATGGCAAGCGCGAGACGCCGAAATGGATGCCAATAATATTCTGAATGGAAAGTTTACTTTAAAAAAGTTGCCAAATTGTTCCATTGACAAGACCAAAGTGATCTGTGTGTTTTGTCGTTGTGAACTGAGCGATCATGGCAGCACGTCCAGTCTGAAATACCACTTGATGGCCAACCACACAGCTGATGCGAATTCTCCGCCCCCTCATCAAAGCCAGGCGATTGCAATGTTGTTTTAAAAAAACAAAAAACATTTGCACTAAATAATCCGATCCACTTTTCCATGTTGATAAGAGCATTAAAATGAGAAAAAATAATGGGACAAAAAGAAATCAAGGGACATTCAGAATAGATAAAAATGTGCAATTAATTGCGATTAATCGCTAGTTAACTATGACATTAATGTGATTAATCGCGATTAAATATTTTAATTGTTTGACGGCACTAATCTGTACATAATTAAATAGTGTTATAATCCACTACACCCACCACACTGGATGCTTCCCTTTTCTAATAGGGTTGTTATTCATGAATTAGCCATGAATTGTTATTGATTCTGGGGGTCAGATGGCTGAGCGGTTAGGGAATCGGGCTATTAATCAGAAGGTTACCGGTTCGAGTTCTGGCCTTGCAAAATGAAGTTGTGTCCTTGGGCAAGGCACTTCACCCTACTTGCCTCGGGGGAATGTCCCTGTACTTACTATAAGTTGCTCTGGATAAGAGCGTCTGCTAAATGACTAAATGTAAATGTATTTGATAAGTTTTCATTGTTTTTAGGCAGGCAAGATTTGGCTAGATAAATTTGGTGTCCCATATGTTGAGATCCTCCGAAACAAGAGGGATATTGCTGAGTTCACTCTACCAAAGCTGCCTGAGATGTTGTTTCTGCAATGGTGAGTGCCTTATTTTGTGCATTGAAGACTGTTGCTGCTTTGGACAACACTGTTGCTGCTTTTTTTACATTGAGGTTACATTAACTACCATGTAACTGCATTGCAATACCTACAGTAACCACATATAGTCACATATGAACTACTATGTAGTAATGTGTTACATTAAGGTTAAACTAGCTACCATAACTGCATAGCCATATTAACAATGTTGTAGTCACATAGGAACTGTTATGTTATTAACTTAACGTAGTAATAACAACAGTAGATCACATGTAACAAACACAATCAACAATTAAAAAGAACCATGAACTTTTCAGATTGACTAGATACGTATGTCACCTTTAGAATAAAGGCTTAAAGCTTTGGATGAGTATGATCAAGTAAACTGTACCAAAATGTTTTCCACTCCATTGTGGATGTTTGTTACACATACACCCACTTTTTGAAAAGTGTGAGTATTTATAAATTGATAGGTCGATGTCATCTAATTACTTTTAACCTATGCTGAATAAATGTATTGTAATAGTTGTAATTGATTATACTTTATTATACTGTGGAGGAATCACAAGTTTTGAGCAGGATCTGACAATACAACACAATGTTACCTCTTACACCTGAGTAGCTACTAATACATTTAAAGCCTTTTATCTGTTTTCTTTTAACAGTGACAGCTTTTTCAGGTACCAGTTTAATCAGAACACAATGACCATCTCACTTCCTGTCCCACTCGGAGGGAGTTCATCCGAAGATCTGAACATTCCCACTACTTTGTCCGTTCCACTCATGCGTGTACCTTTAATAGGCATTGAAATACCTGCCAATGACTACCCAGTTCCATCGTTCACCATACCACACACCTTTGATTTTAAACTACCTCTCATTGGCCTTGCTGAGGTATCGACCAAGATTAACAGTAACTTCTACAGCTGGGAAGGATCCATCTCTGGAGGCAACAACACCAAAGATATTCCCAACTACATTGCCCAGTACACAGTCATGGCTCAATCTCCCATCAACCCACTCTCTTACAAGCTTGAAGGTAAATTATCTGTACTTTACAGGATATAAAACGGGGAAAATGTAAGGCTTAGTACTGCCAAGTGTTTGTTCCTCTCATGCACTGAGCCGGCTGGTCTAATCTGTCTAAGATTGTGCTAATATGCAGGTTTGGTGATGAGCTGTGTCACTGCATGATCCCATTGTAGTACTACTTTTCTTAACCTGAACTCATCCATCTCTGAAGACAAATATATGTTCAGTTTAACATTGTTGCATAATAAGTTGTTTGGAATTATTCCTTGTTTTGACAATGGTTCCATTTCTCCCATTCTGTCATTCATTTAAAGGAACAGGAATGATCTCTGGGACAGTTGAAGATAATCTGAAATATCTTGTGAATGGCTCCTTCAGCCACAGCCTGTTTGATGCCAGCTTTAGTGTCCTTGAAACCTTAAGTGTGACGGATAATGTGAAGGCAAGGGCCAACTACAAAATGGAAGCCTCAAGTCCTTTAGGTCTGCACACTTCTCTGTACTATTCTGCTAAATCAGCTTCTACTGCGGAGGAAGTCACAGGAGATGGCACTCTGGATGGAAGCATTTGCGTGGGCTCATTTTATACCAACTCAACCTACAGTCATAATTATGTTGTTCGTCCCCTTGAAAGAGAAGGAAGAGGAGAGTCAAACCTGCGTTTGTACTCACCATTGATCCAGGCTCACAACATAATCCAAGGAGTGTACTCAAATTCAGAGTTGTCCATATTGTCTAAAACAAATGTGCAGAATGATGCATTAAAGCATGTGGCAGAGCTAAAATACAAAAATGCGCAACTAACTCTTAAATGTGATGCTGCTTCAACTGCCTTCGACAAAGCATTTAGTCACAAAGTTGAGCTTGGTCTGTCCAGTGAAGTAGCCATTCTAAGAGTTGAGTCACAAGCTGATGATGCAACAAATCGTGCTTACTCTCTTATTACCGGAACACTGAATTACAATGGGCTTGAAGTCAATTCTGAAGGCTCCCTTACCTTCACAGGTGGCCGTGGATTGCACAAGGCCTCTGCAACAGCTAACAGAAATGGCATGGTCACCAGTGGCACCACCAGCTTGCAGTGCAGTCCCGTAACATTTGAGAGCATCTTTGATGGGGGCTTGGATAGCAACGGACTCTCACTGTCGTTCTCGTCTAAAGGAATGGCTGAGGAAAGCAGAGGAGAGTTCACCATAGAGGGTTCTGTTTCAACTGCTGCCGCTTCCTTAAACAGCGTCTTCAAAGGCAATGCTGCTGATGCAAGCATACGAAACACTGTGGATCTTAAGCTGGACAGGCATGCTTTAAAGTTCTCTAACAATATGATGGGATCTTTGAAGACAATGAAAACTGAGAACACCCATACTTTGACTCTTACACTTTGGACCCTAGCTCTCCGCTCGAAGGTGGACAACTATATCTGTGAGGATGCTGCCTACAAACATAATATCATGCTTGACATGAAGCCTTTTGTCACCTCCATGAACATGAAAAATGATCTCAAGCTGTTTGATGTCACTCTAAACAATGAGGGCCAAGTCAAAGTTGAGCTGTACAAGATGGACCTGTCAGGAAGTTTCAGAGGAGCTTACGGAGAGGACCAGGAGCTCAGACACACTTATGAAATCCACTATGCAGACCTCACTGGCACACTGAAGTGCAGCACAACTGGAAATCTAATGGATGCACAATATCGGCAGAACTGTGAACTTGAGTTTGCAGGACTTGCGTCTAAGTCTAACTGTGAGGCACGCATCGATTCAAAATCCCTTCGTTTTGACAGCACTATTCGCACCTTGGCAGTGCCATTCAGCCTCACCATTGATGCCATCATTAACAGTGACAGTGAGATGAATCTTTATGGGGAGCACACTGGGCAGCTCTATAGCAAGTTACTTGTTAAAGCGGAGCCCCTGGCGCTAGCATACTCACATCATTGCAGGGCCTCAACCTCACACCTACTGGAAAGAAGTAAATATGATACACACCTGGATAACAAGTGTGATAGTGTTGTTACACCCAGTGAACAATCATTGACCTGGAAGACTAAATCCAAGCTTAACAACCATGCTTACAACCAAGACATTAACACTTACAACAATCCTAAGAAACTTGGTCTAGAATTTTCTGGGTTGATGTCCACAGACTTTTTCAGCAAAACCAGAGAAGGTAGAGATAGAAGGTCTGAGAAAGAGAATGCAGAATTCAGTATATCTGGCTTCTTGAAGTATGATAAGAACAGTGACTCACATATAATTGAGCTTCCTTTTATCAAAAGCCTTCCTGTTGCATTTGATCAGTTTAAAACAACCATTATAAATGCCCTGGAATCCATGAACCAATATATCAAAAGTTTAAACATTGACCAATTAATACATGAATTTAGGTCCAATTTAAACCAACTGCCTCACCAAGTAAGTGACTTCATGGAAGAGATTGACTTGGAGAGCAAGGTAAAAGAGATTAAAAATACACTTAATTATCTGACACAAGAGTATGCCTTAACACTGGATGATTTAGAGAACTCTGTGGAAAATCTAAGGATAAACCTTGAACAAACTTTGATTAATGTTGCAAGCCAAATAACCAATATAATAGCTTCTGTTAAGGAATACATTGACAATGGTGATTTATCTACCACCCTTTCAAATGTCCTCTCTCAGATTGGAGATGAACTTAGGTCCTTTGATGACAGGTATGAGTTCAGACAGACTATTGTCAGAGCAATTGATGCAGCTGAAGATATAATCAGACAAATGGATGTCAGCAAGCTCCAAGATAGCAGTGTAGCCTGGTTTCAGGATCTTGATGCTAAATTTAGAATTTTAGCCAAGCTTCAAGAGAAACTGGACGGATTAAAACAAGTTATTGACACCTTTGATGTCACCATGTTTTTACAGGACCTGAAGGATTATATTCTCTCAATTAATTTTTCTAAATATATTGAGCATCTTAACTTTCAAATTTCATCTGAGGAGATGACTAGAGTTCTAGAGTCCGCTAAAGATGTTATTGTCAACTGGATTGAAGAATATGCAATAGAGCAAAAAATCAATGCTGTTTATTTTTATGTCAGAGATCTACTTCTTAGGTATGATGTTGATGAGAAAATAGGGGCACTCTTGCAACAAGTTGTAGTGCTTATTCAAGAATTCAGAATTGAACAGACATTGCAAACACTGGTTGATAATTTTAAAACTATTTACGTAGAAGCATTCTATGACAAGTTTATGGAGTTCCTGGATAGTTTCATACAACAATTGAACGCAATTGACTTCAAGCAAAGCATTGATAGGCTAAATGAACACATCTCCTTATTAATTAAGGCCATTAAATCATTTGACTACAATGTGTTTGTTGATGATGCAAACCAGAAAATAATTGACATAACAAACTATGTAAATGAGCAGATCAAAGAGTATGAAATTGCACAAAAGATAGAGGCATCCAGAGAGTTTGTCAGAGAGATCCAGGGATCTATCTTCAATTACTTGGAACAACTGAAAAATACTAAAATAGCAGAAATTGTCAAAATGATGATGGATTTAATTGACACAACAACCTACAATGATATAAAGATGAAGGCAGAGGAAATCCTTGAAGATATGAGGCAGAGAGTCATTGACATGGACATCCGAAAGGAAATGTATATCTATCTTGGAAGGGCAAGTGAATCCTACAGCAATATGATTGCTTTCATTTCTGTCCAGTTTAACAAAGTAATTGAACAGATCCGCAAACTGGACAAAGACCAAGAGATTGTGAACCAGATCAGTCAGGCAGTTGATGGTGTCTTCAATGCACTAAAGTCAGCAAAGATTGAGATTCCATCTTTTGTTATTCCCATTACTGACCTTGTCATACCCACCTTTGAAGTTTACCTGAATAAACTGCAGGATATTAATATCCCTGCTGACATTTCAATCCCTGAGTTCACAATTGTCGGTACTTACACTGTACCAGCCTTTACCATAGATTTGTATGAAATCAAAGCAAAGATAATTGCACTAATTGATCGCATCAGAGAAATTGATATCTCAATCCCAGAACCTGATCAAATATTTGGAGACCTAAAAGCATTGTACATGCCTAGCCTCCCAGACTTAACATTCCCAGAAGTAACTTTATCAGAGATAAGGTTTCCAGCAATAAATATTCCTAAATTGAATCTTGAAAACTTTGAAATCACAATGCTTCCAATTTCAGAAATCAAATTGCCAGAGGTCCCCAGTGAAGTTCAAATACCAGCTTTCGGCAAGCTCTATGGTGAACTAAGAATAAACTCTCCTCATTACACTCTTGTGACAGCAGCAGGTCTAGAGAACTCAACACTTACACCAAAAACCCCACAGTTCACAGCTACTCTCACCTCTCAGGCCAAATCAACAATTGAGTTCCTTGACTACTCTTTGGATGCCACTGCTCGTCTTGAAGCTCCAAGGATGAAAAAATTGGTGGTCACTGAAAGTGTTAAAGCTACACATATGACCTTCACTGTTGATCATGAGGGATCATTAACTCTCAGTGGCCCATCAGCAGAGGCATCAGCAAAGACCACTGCTAAAGCCACTACGAATATGTATGCAGCAGATGCAGTCACTAACTTTGGATTTTCCTTGAAGAGTGGAATATCTGCATCCATGGACACTACCTATAACCACAATTTGAATATCCCAACTAATGACATCTCAAGCCAAGTCACCATGACTCAAACTGCAGCTGCCAGTCTCGAGTCGGGAACTATTTCTGTGACTGTTGGAAACATAGGAAGTGGGAAGTGGTCCTTTCAGGATTACTCTGATGAGGGCACACACAAAAGTGATATTGAGTTCAATATAAATTTTGGCACAGCAAAGTTCATTTTTGGTGGAGAAACTAAGAGCAAGGCTGTTAACATGAAGCAAACTGTGACTGCAGAATCTGTCATCTTCAGCCATATTACTGTTGAAGGAAGAGCTGAGACAGAGCTTCCTTTTATCAAAAGCAGCGTCATGATTTTAAATGGAGAGGTTCATGTAGGGGATTTGAAAATGGCACTGATTGCCTCCAACAATGCAGAGATCATTGGAAGAATAAGTGGAAATCTTTCCAACTCTTTGGAACTTTTGGTGAAGCCTTTTGAGATTGTCCTGGATTACAGAAACAAAGTACATTCAAAGACCATCTTCCCCTTGAAACTTACTGGAAAGGTTGATCTCCAACAGGATTATGGGGTAATTCTTAATTCTGAGGTGCAGCGTGTCTGCTGGACTGGTCTTGCTCGATTTAATCAATATAAGTACAATCACAACTTCAGCCTGGGCAACAATCCTGAAGACATAACCATCCATGCAACAATGAATGGGGAAGCAAATTTGGAGTTTTTGACTGTTCCCCTCACCATTCCAGAGATGACAATGCCTTATCTTGAAATACAAACACCTGCAATTAAAGATATGTCTCTTTGGGAACATGCTGGTCTGAAGATTCTGCTAACCACTCCACGGCAGTCATTTGACATGAACCTCAAGCTTCAGTATCAGAAGAATCCAGACATGCATGCTATTTATTTTGATCTGGAACCTATCTACAATGCACTTCATGGAAATGCAGATGTTCTTCGGGCACACTTTGAATTAGGTCGAGATAAATTAGTAGACCTTCTTACAAATTCTTACAACAAAGCCAAGAAACAGTTAGATAAATACAAGATTTCCACCGCCAAGAATCCTCCTAGAATCTTCACTGTCCCTGGTTACAAAATCCCCATGCTGAATATTGAGGTATCTGCTTTCAGGGCAGAGTTACCTGCATTTAGCTTTGTCATCCCCAAGGAGGTTAGTACCCCAAGCTTTAAGGTTCCAACAATGGGATTTTCTGTGCCATCCTATACTTTAGTGTTGCCATCTCTGGAGCTGCCTGTCCTCCACGTTCCTGAGACACTGAGTGAGTTGACTCTTCCCACTTTCACACTACCTGCCATTAAAAACAATATCATGCTTCCAGCCATGGGCAACATTACCTATGATTTCTCATTCAAATCAACTGTGATCACCATGACCACTAATGCAGGCCTTTACAATCAGTCTGACACTGTGGCCAAATTTGGAGCAACCTCAACGTCTGTATTTGACATTTTGAATGGGAAGATTAGTGGAACCACCAGTCTGACAAAAAAGAGGGGTATAAAACTGGCTACTGCTGTGACCTTGGAGCATAAGAACATGGAGGGAAGCCATGACTGCACTATCAGCCTCTCAAGGCGGGGCATTGAAGCTTCTATGGCAAATGTTGCAAAAGTTAATTTGCCATTCATGACTCTCGAATTAAATCAGGAACTATTTGGGAACACCAAGGCCAAACCTAATGCAGCCTCCAAGATTAAACTGAAATACATGTGTAACATTCCAGTAATCGAGGCTATAGGCAAGGGGATCATTGAGCAGAACTTGGCATTGGAGGGATTGTCATCTTACTTCTCATTGGAAACCACCACCAAAGGAATGATTGATATAACAGTGATGGAGAGTTGCAATGTTGCTGGACGAATAGACAATGACGGTAACTTGTACCTCAATACAAATGGCCTGCGAACAACAGTGAAGACGGATCTAAGGTCAAACATTGATCACAAAACTGAAAACATTTTGTCTTTGGATGTAAATGAAAATCTTGCTCTTGAGGCATCTCTACGACGTGTGTATGCAACATACAATTACACCAGCAATAACAATGCAAACATTGGACCTTTAAGCTCAAAAGGAAAACACTTTGTTAAAGCAACCCTAGATTTTGTACCGTTAACTACCTTAACAGCACAAGTGGAAATAGACTTCACCCAGCCATGCAGTTTTGGGGATGCTGTAATCATTCAACACATTGACCTTGCCATCACCTCAGACAAGCAAACCTTCAGCTGGAGCAGCAAGGAACAGATCATTTCAGTGATTCATGCTTGTGAGTTACAGCTGACAAATGACGAGGCTGAGGTGCGTCTGGAAGCGACTGGCTCTTTGGAAGCGCACTTGGCTTTTCTGAAGTCTGTTAAGATCCCTGTCTACCAGAAGACGGTCTGGGACATACTCAAGTTTGATCAGGCTACCAGCATAGATAAACTGCAGTTCCTTAATGTGTCATCATCTGTAGTTTATGCAAAGAACATGGATGGATTAACGTTTGACTTACCAGCAAAATTATTTGAAGATGGAGTCATCTTTAGTATTTCAGAATATACATTTTCTGTTCCTACTTGGATTAAAGAAATACCACAGATCATTAGGAAGATTGACATGCGATTTGAAAATGTTGATTTGCCTGATCAAGTCGCTGTACCACCAGTCATCTCTTTTCCACCTTTTGATGTACCCTTCACTACTCTCCATGTGGCAGCCTTTACAATTGATTTGAAGAATTTAGAAATACCTAAAGTAATAACCACCACAGCCTTCGACATCATGCTCCCTTATCTGCTAAAAATGGAGGTCCCCAGTTTTGATATTAACACAGAGTATCTTCAAAACAAAATGTCTTTTCTGTCAATGAAGATACCACAGTATGAAATTATCATCTCCTCTCTCACCTTTCCTAAATCCTTGACCATTGGGGAGCGTATAATCCACCTGGATGATATAACAAATTACATTTCCAATTTTGAAATACCAACTATTACCATCCCTGAGCAAAACATGGAAATCCCTGAAATCACTCTAAACCTGCCTGTGAGTGTTTTTATCCCTGCCTTTGGCACCCTCTCCACTACTGTAAAGGTTTCCTCCCCAATTTACAATATTACGTCAACTGCAAAGCTGGAAAAGAAGGATTCCAGCCTCGTCACCTCACTAAAGTCCACCTGCACCTCCACTATGATTTTTGTGGAGTACGATCTGGATGGTAAGAATTAGTATTCTCAAATAACAATAGTCTTTTGTTATTTTGATCTATTTCAGCTTCATTCAATAATGTAATTTTTAAAATATTATATTCTCCATCTGTACCTGCAGCCACAACAACCCTTGAGTTTGAGAATGGAGTGATCAGTCTAAATGGAAAGTGCAACTTGATTCACAGTGATGTAAACGTTGACTGGCAGCATGTTTTTGCACAAAACTTAAGGTATAAAATGTTTTCAATTTGCTCCACTGCATGACATGCTATGTTAATTTATTTGATTTGTACTTTGTGCATTTAATAACCTATAATTTGAGTGTTATTTGTGTTATTTGCTTCATAATTTTTCCAGTTAGTTTCAAAATGTTCAGATCTAGAGATTGATTGATGTGTCAGAGGCTGAGGCATGGTGCGATAGATGCTGTACCCATGCGTACAAGATCACTTGTTTCAATCACAACAATTTAGTCTTCAAGACATAACTGAAATGTGAATCTGGGGTGGTCTCATCTGCATATTACTCAGCAGTGTGAGTTTTCATGTTTAGTGGAGTGAAATCAAGGGTTAATAGAACTGTTCACTTCCTCATTGCCTTTCAGGATGAAACGCCAAACTTCTCCTGATGTTGTGTAAGTATCTCCACTGCATGGAAACATTTTCATGAGACTTGGCCATTTAAGGGAATGGGTCATGATTGTAATAAAAAATAAAGGGAAGCATTTTCTTTTAACCTTCGTGCTGTGGGGGGTCTGAGACAGCGCGACGGTTAAAAGAAAATGCTTCACTTTATTTTTGAATAAGCTAAAGTTGTCGCAACACGACGATGGGTCACAATGACCTGAAGGTTCACAATGACCCAAAGGCAGCACAAGGGTTAAGAAGATCACACAGGTTTATCATATGTTAAATTTGTACTAATTTAGCAGACTCTTTATCCAAAGCAACATACAAATAGTGCATGTAGCAAGTACTGTATTGCAGGTGACAAACAAGTCCACAGTTCAAACCGTATTTTAGTGGTTAGTTCCAATGAACTGTCTGTAGTTTAACGAGAAGTATTACATAATTATGATGATACAACTATTCAACAACATCATCTAAAACTAAATATCAGAAAACATTTTGTACAAAACAACTACAACAATATCTCAAATAGAAAATACACCCAATGGTCAAATTAGAAATTGTATTTCTGTAAATCATATTGGCAGTCAATGATTTGTTAAATATACTAGCCCAGGGCTTTTTCTTTTCTTTCAGTGTCTCCCGTCATACTCTGGAAATAGACCTTACTAGTCCCACCTTTGTTGATGTCAACTTCCGCTATGCATCTCGCAAGGATGGCATCACTGCCTCCGTGTCTTCACCATCATCTGGCTTCCTTGGATTCCTTTTTCAGCGGAGATCACCATCACAGGTGTATGGAAAAATATTCAGCCGTTATCTGGTATGTAATATAAATGCAGCACAGTACATCCTGTATATTTCCATGATTAGAAGTGGTGGTGCTGTAAATTACATCACCATGCTAACAGTAAGTAAAGAAGTGGGGAAAACAGGCTGGTATGATAGCAAGATGCTGTGATAACAGGCTTGTGTGATAACAGGCTGGTGTGATAACAGGCTGGTTTGATAGCAGGCTGGTGTGATGGCAGGCTGGTGTGGCGGCAGGCTGGTGTGATGACAGGCTGGTGTGGCAGCAGGCTGGTGTGATGACAGGCTGGTGTGATGACAGGCTGGTGTGATAGCAGGCTGGTGTGATGGCAGGCTGGTGTGATGACAGGCTGGTGTGATGGCAGGCTGGTGTGGCAGCAGGCTGGTGTGATGACAGGCTGGTGTGGCAGCAGGCTGGTGTGATGACAGGCTGGTGTGATGACAGGCTGGTGTGATGACAGGCTGGTGTGATGACACGCTGGTGTGATGACAGGCTGGTGTGATGACAGGCTGGTGTGATGACAGGCTGGTGTGATGACAGGCTGGTGTGATGACAGGCTGGTGTGGCAGCAGGCTGGTGTGATGACAGGCTGGTGTGATGACAGGCTGGTGTGATGGCAGGCTGGTGTGATGGCAGGCTGGTGTGATGACAGAATGGTGTGATGACAGGCTGGTTTGATGTCAGGCTGGTGTGGCAGAAGTAACATCCATCAACTATTTCCTTATAACAAACCAGCCTACACAAAGTCTTTCTAGCCTATAACTTATCTTACAGATATAACAGATATTGGCTATGCAATGACACTAGTTGGTTAGAACAATGTCACTTCAGCCATGCTACAGCTGACTACAAGAGGGTTGGAGAACCGCAGCACTTATAGTTGGCCTCATGCTACTTCATGCTCCCATGTGCCACCTGTTGGCTGAAGAGCCAGAACAAGCTACATACAAATTAAATGTTAGAACATATTATAGGGTTCATTTGGATTTATAGACTGTATACATTTTTGGCTGATAACATACTTTTATATGTCAGTGCATTATTTCTGCCAATGCAAGAATTGATCCCCTCTAACTTATTGCTTTTTTTTTTCAGTCTACACCTGACAAGGATACTGATATTCTGAGTGTCAAAGCCACTCTAAGAAACTCTGAGAAGTTGAGCCTTCAGACCGCTTGGAACCTGGATGGCCTACATCAAATGATTGAAGGGTCTAAAGAGAGGATTCCTGCCGTGACTGAGGCACTGCTCAAATTCATGAACAAGTATCACACAGCTCACTTTGGTTATGATGTCAACCGAGCTTTCATGAAGCTGAAGAACTCCATCTCTAATGTCATAGAGAGAGCTTATCATGAAGTCCCAATGACTTTTGATACAGTAAAGATTTCAATCCAACAGCTCAGTGATCAATTCAGTGAACAGAGTAGAGATATGTACATGAAGACTATTGACAACATACCCACTGTAAAAATTGAAGATTTTAGAGACCATTTTCTCATGAGAGCTAAGCACGTTCTACAACACTGTGAGCAGAACATCAAAATTATGTTGGATGCCGTGAGTAAGTTTCTGAGTGAAACTAAATTCAGTCTTCCTGGATTTGATGAGAAACTTTCTGGACAGGAAATCTACCAGAGTGTCAGTCAATATTCATCTACAGCCACTGACAGGGCTGGCCAAAGGTTATCAAACTTCATGGAAACTCTAACTGAAACCACTAGAAGTGGAATTGGAGATACTGAGTTTAAGGTCCCCGGCTTCAATTTATTTGTTAGTGGAAAGTTGATACTGGAAAAAGTTAGCTATTCAATGGGTGCCATTCAGGATCTCAGGGACAACATGAGCTTAGAGATGCTCTTCCAGAAAGTAACTGATTTCTTACAACTATGCATTCAAAAGACAGAGGAGGTTATTGCCTCTTTCAGGGCTGAAAATCGGGAGTTTGTGTCTCACATCGACAGCATCTCTGCAGAAATTCGCAACACTCTGCACTCTACAGAGTATCAACTGGAAAAAGCTAGGAAAAGTGCAGCTGAGTATAAAGATTTTGCCAAACTGAAAGTACAGGAAGTCTATAATGGCATGACATTGGACCGTGTCAATAATGACCTTAATTACTTCATTGGTGTCTTCCAATCTCAGTTGTTTGGGATGATCCATGGAATGATTGACCTAACAAGGCAGGCAACACAGAACACAGCTCCGTATGTCAGAGTGAGCAGCAAAAAGATGGACGTTGATGTTCCCCTTCCCTTCTTTTGGAAATCTTTCAGTGAATGGCCAGCACAGATAAGGCAGTGAGAAAGGAAAGTACCTCCACTTCATTGGAAATTGCTGTCAACATTGTTATTAGGAAATTAATTTGAATATATTTAAAGTTGTTACTCACCCTCAAGATTTGGTTTTGTTGTTACAGTGTTACATCTCTGTTTAACTAACTGCAAATAGCAATATACTCTCCAAAACTGAGTTCTGAATAAAATACCTCAGTGCAAAGCATTTCCCTGTTAACTGAACATTTTCTTTAAAGGTATTATTTGACAGTAGAATACTTTGGTTACCTTAAGATAGAAGAAAAGTATTACATTTACATTTATAATAATTTACATATCATCGTTTGGTAACACTTAATATACAGCTAATTCAAGTCTGATTTAAGTAGTCAAGCTAATTGTGCGTGCACCCTATTCTTAAGCAGCCTGACAGGTAAAACATGGATCATACAATCCATCACGGCAAAAAGCAATGCACACGGCCACGTGACTTCTTCCAGAAAGAACATTCCCTTTAAGCCTTGTACTATGACAGCTCCCTCATATTGTCACATCTCATCCACCACTTCATCAAAATAAAATGACACGCCATGATTGACATAAACAATAGGCTACGTAGGTCGAGGTCCTTTTTTTTATAGACCTTATAACCCTTTAAAAAAAACAGACACCCTCTAAACACGTCTAAATTGACTTTTTTTTACATTGTTTTCAAAAAATAGCCTACTATTAATCAATACATTATCCAGTAGCATAACTTTTTAACATGGTTTTTGTGTTGGGAAAATGGAGGATAGATGTATAGATTTAGGTTTGTTTTGCTATTGTAGGCTACTGTTAACAAGTATGTAGCTATGTTAATTGTACTCAGATAATTTTGATTGAGATATAGGCCTATGCATGCCTAAACATTTGAAATCACAAACTAGCATATAGCCATATGTTTAACATAGGCTGTGGTGTTTATTAAATCATTGTTCATCATTGTTTAATGCATTAGGCTAAATGTTGTAGCCTATGTATTTAAGTTGATTTTCTATAAATGTAGCCTACTGAGGGAGAATGAGAAAATGAGAATGTTTGTGGTAAATCATCGTTTTCCCATTGGGTCAGTATTACAGGAACGTCTGATTAAACAGCAACATGGGCTAGCCCTGACAGTTAGCCTGCCCCGGATCAGGCTAGTTTCAAAGCATACACTGTAAAAAACAGGAACAATCAGGCAGCTGGGACACCAGATTAAACCCATTAAATTACAGTAAAAAGACAAAAAAAAATATTACCATGACTTAACCGTAAAATAATTGTAATTTTCCTGTACCAAATTTACAAGATATATCTGTAATATTACATTACAGGCTGTTCTTTGCCGGTAAATATGACTTTTATTAATTGAAATCCAATCCAAAACACGCCTGTAGAGGGGGCTCTGATGAGCAGATGGCCTTTTGTATGGCCTTTCTAGGCAGAGTTATGGGCCGGACAAAAAGGGAAGACAAATATGGTCAAAAATCTTAAAATCCAATCCAAAACACGCCCGTAGAAGGGACTCTGATGAGCAGACCAGACCAAGTTTGGGGCATGTAGGGCCTTTCTAGGCAGAGTTATGGTCCGGACAAAAAGGGAAGACAAATATGGTCAAAAATCTTAAAATCCAATCCAAAACATGCCCGTAGAGGGGACTCTGATGAGCAGACCAGACCAAGTTTGGGGCATGTAGGGCGTTCCTAGGCTGAGTTATGGGCCGGACAAAAAAGGAAGACAAATATGGTAAAAAAAATTTTTAATCCAAAACATGGCCGTAGAGGGGACTCTGGTGAGCAGACCAGACCAAGTTTGGGGCATGTAGGGCCTTTCTAGGCAGAGTTATGGGCCGGACAAAAAGGGAAGACAAATATGGTCAATAAAAAAAAAAATCCTATCCAAAACAAGCCCGTAGAGGGGACTCTGATGAGTAGACCAGACCAAGTTTGGGGCATGTAGGGCCTTTCTAGGCAGAGTTATGGGCCGGACAAAAAGGGAAGTCAAATATGGTCAAAAATCTTAAAATCCAATCCAAAACACTCCCGTACAGGGGACTCTGATGAGGAGACCAGACCAAGTTTGGGGCATGTAGGGCCTTTCTAGGCAGAGTAATGGGCCGGACAAAAAGGGAAGACAAATATGGTCAAAAATCTTGAAATCCAATCCAAAACACGCCCGTAGAGGGGACTCTGATGAGCAGACCAGACCAAGTTTGGGGCATGTAGGGCCTTTCTAGGCAGAGTTATGGGCCGGACAAAAAGGGAAGACAAATATGGTCAAAAATCTTAAAATCCAATCCAAAACACGCCCGTAGAGAGGACTCTGATGAGCAGACCAGACCAAGTTTGGGGCATGTAGGGCCTTTCTAGGCAGAATTATGGGCCGGACAAAAAGGGAAGACAAATATGGTCAAAAATCTTGAAATCCAATCCAAAACACGCCCGTAGAGGGGACTCTGATGAGCAGACCAGACCAAGTTTGGTGCATTTCACGACAGGCTTGTTGTATTCCTTCTTGCCATGAAATGCACCCCCTGCTAACTCTGACTAGGAAAGTGTCACATACCTGAAACTTACTGTGGTCACTCATACTAGTGCCCTCAGTGTACAGTAAGAATTATTTGATGCTGGGATATACAGAACAGACAATAAAGGGGGGTGCATTTAAAAAATATGGTAAAAAATATCAAAATCCTGTCCAAAACACTCCCGTAGAGGGGACTCTGATGAGCAGACCAGACCAAGTTTGGGGCATGTAGGGCCTTTCTAGGCAGAGTTATGGGCCGGACAAAAAGGGAAGTGAAATATGGTCAATAAAAAAAAAAATCCAATCCAAAACACGCCCGTAGAGAGGACTCTGATGAGCAGACCAGACCAACTTTGGGGCATGTAGGGCCTTTCTAGGCAGAGTTATGGGCCGGACAGAAAGGGAAATGAAATATGGTCAATAAAAAAAAAAATCCAATCCAAAACACACCCGTAGAGAGGACTCTGATGAGCAGACCAGACCAACTTTGGGGCATGTAGGGCCTTTCAAGGCAGAGTTATGGGCCGGACAAAAAGGGAAGACAAATATGGTCAAAAATCTTAAAATCCAATCCAAAACACGCCCGTAGAGAGGACTCTGATGAGCAGACAAGACCAAGTTTGGGGCATGTAGGGCCTTTCTAGGCAGAATTATGGGCCGGACAAAAAGGGAGGACAAATATGGTCAAAAATCTTGAAATCCAATCCAAAACACGCCCGTAGAGGGGACTCTGATGAGCAGACCAGACCAAGTTTGGTGCATTTCACGACAGGCTTGTTGTATTCCTTTTTGCCATGAAATGCACCCCCTGCTAACTCTGACTAGGAAAGTGTCACATACCTGAAACTTACTCTGGTCACTCATACTAGTGCCCTCAGTGTACAGTAAGAATCATTTGATGCTGGGATATACAGAACAGACAATAAAGGGGGGTGCATTTAAAAAATATGGTAAAAAATATCAAAATCCTGTCCAAAACACTCCCGTAGAGGGGACTCTGATGAGCAGACCAGACCAAGTTTGGGGCATGTAGGGCCTTTCTAGGCAGAGTTATGGGCCGGACAAAAAGGGAAGTCAAATATGGTCAAAAATCTTAAAATCCAATCCAAAACACTCCCGTACAGGGGACTCTGATGAGGAGACCAGACCAAGTTTGGGGCATGTAGGGCCTTTCTAGGCAGAGTTATGGGCCGGACAAAAAGGGAAGACAAATATGGTCAAAAATCTTGAAATCCAATCCAAAACACGCCCGTAGAGGGGACTCTGATGAGCAGACCAGACCAAGTTTGGTGCATTTCACGACAGGCTTGTTGTATTCCTTCTTGCCATGAAATGCACCCCCTGCTAACTCTGACTAGGAAAGTGTCACATACCTGAAACTTACTGTGGTCACTCATACTAGTGCCCTCAGTGTACAGTAAGAATCATTTGATGCTGGGATATACAGAACAGACAATAAAGGGGGGTGCATTTAAAAAATATGGTAAAAAATATCAAAATCCTGTCCAAAACACTCCCGTAGAGGGGACTCTGATGAGCAGACCAGACCAAGTTTGGGGCATGTAGGGCCTTTCTAGGCAGAGTTATGGGCCGGACAAAAAGGGAAGACAAATATGGTCAAAAATCTTGAAATCCAATCCAAAACACGCCCGTAGAGGGGACTCTGATGAGCAGACCAGACCAAGTTTGGGGCATGTAGGGCCTTTCTAGGCAGAGTTATGGGCCGGACAAAAAGGGAAGTCAAATATGGTCAAAAATCTTAAAATCCAATCCAAAACACTCCCGTACAGGGGACTCTGATGAGGAGACCAGACCAAGTTTGGGGCATGTAGGGCCTTTCTAGGCAGAGTTATGGGCCGGACAAAAAGGGAAGACAAATATGGTCAAAAATCTTGAAATCCAATCCAAAACACGCCCGTAGAGGGGACTCTGATGAGCAGACCAGACCAAGTTTGGGGCATGTAGGGCCTTTCTAGGTAGAGTTATGGGCCGGACAAAAAGGGAAGACAAATATGGTCAAAAATCTTGAAATCCAATCCAAAACACGCCCGTAGAGGGGACTCTGATGAGCAGACCAGACCAAGTTTGGGGCATGTAGGGCCTTTCTAGGCAGAGTTATGGGCCGGACAAAAAGGGAAGTCAAATATGGTCAAAAATCTTAAAATCCAATCCAAAACACGCCCGTAGAGAGGACTCTGATGAGCAGACCAGACCAAGTTTGGGGCATGTAGGGCCTTTCTAGGCAGAGTTATGGGCCGGACAAAAAGGGAAGACAAATATGGTCAAAAATCTTGAAATCCAATCCAAAACACGCCCGTAGAGGGGACTCTGATGAGCAGACCAGACCAAGTTTGGTGCATTTCACGACAGGCTTGTTGTATTCCTTCTTGCCATGAAATGCACCCCCTGCTAACTCTGACTAGGAAAGTGTCACATACCTGAAACTTACTGTGGTCACTCATACTAGTGCCCTCAGTGTACAGTAAGAATCATTTGATGCTGGGATATACAGAACAGACAATAAAGGGGGGTGCATTTAAAAAATATGGTAAAAAATATCAAAATCCTGTCCAAAACACTCCCGTAGAGGGGACTCTGATGAGCAGACCAGACCAAGTTTGGGGCATGTAGGGCCTTTCTAGGCAGAGTTATGGGCCGGACGAAAAGGGAAGTCAAATATGGTCAAAAATCTTAAAATCCAATCCAAAACACTCCCGTACAGGGGACTCTGATGAGGAGACCAGACCAAGTTTGGGGCATGTAGGGCCTTTCTAGGCAGAGTTATGGGCCGGACAAAAAGGGAAGACAAATATGGTCAAAAATCTTGAAATCCAATCCAAAACACGCCCGTAGAGGGGACTCTGATGAGCAGACCAGACCAAGTTTGGGGCATGTAGGGCCTTTCTAGGCAGAGTTATGGGCCGGACAAAAAGGGAAGAATAATATGGTCAAAAATCTTAAAATCCAATCCAAAACACGCCCGTAGAGAGGACTCTGATGAGCAGACCAGACCAAGTTTGGGGCATGTAGGGCCTTTCTAGGCAGAATTATGGGCCGGACAAAAAGGGAAGACAAATATGGTCAAAAATCTTGAAATCCAATCCAAAACACGCCCGTAGAGGGGACTCTGATGAGCAGACCAGACCAAGTTTGGTGCATTTCACGACAGGCTTGTTGTATTCCTTCTTGCCATGAAATGCACCCCCTGCTAACTCTGACTAGGAAAGTGTCACATACCTGAAACTTACTGTGGTCACTCATACTAGTGCCCTCAGTGTACAGTAAGAATCATTTGATGCTGGGATATACAGAACAGACAATAAAGGGGGGTGCATTTAAAAAATATGGTAAAAAATATCAAAATCCTGTCCAAAACACTCCCGTAGAGGGGACTCTGATGAGCAGACCAGACCAAGTTTGGGGCATGTAGGGCCTTTCTAGGCAGAGTTATGGGCCGGACAAAAAGGGAAGACAAATATGGTCAAAAATCTTGAAATCCAATCCAAAACACGCCCGTAGAGGGGACTCTGATGAGCAGACCAGACCAACTTTGGGGCATGTAGGGCCTTTCTAGGCAGAGTTATGGGCCGGACAAAAAGGGAAGTCAAATATGGTCAAAAATCTTAAAATCCAATCCAAAACACGCCCGTAGAGGGGACTCTGATGAGCAGACCAGACCAAGTTTGGGGCATGTAGGGCCTTTCTAGGCAGAGTTATGGGCTGGACAAAAAGGGAAGAATAATATGGTCAAAAATCTTAAAATCCAATCCAAAACACGCCCGTAGAGAGGACTCTGATGAGCAGACCAGACCAAGTTTGGGGCATGTAGGGCCTTTCTAGGCAGAGTTATGGGCCGGACAAAAAGGGAAGAATAATATGGTCAAAAATCTTAAAATCCAATCCAAAACACGCCCGTAGAGAGGACTCTGATGAGCAGACCAGACCAAGTTTGGGGCATGTAGGGCCTTTCTAGGCAGAATTATGGGCCGGACAAAAAGGGAAGACAAATATGGTCAAAAATCTTGAAATCCAATCCAAAACACGCCCGTAGAGGGGACTCTGATGAGCAGACCAGACCAAGTTTGGTGCATTTCACGACAGGCTTGTTGTATTCCTTCTTGCCATGAAATGCACCCCCTGCTAACTCTGACTAGGAAAGTGTCACATACCTGAAACTTACTGTGGTCACTCATACTAGTGCCCTCAGTGTACAGTAAGAATCATTTGATGCTGGGATATACAGAACAGACAATAAAGGGGGGTGCATTTAAAAAATATGGTAAAAAATATCAAAATCCTGTCCAAAACACTCCCGTAGAGGGGACTCTGATGAGCAGACCAGACCAAGTTTGGTGCATTTCACGACAGGCTTGTTGTATTCCTTCTTGCCATGAAATGCACCCCCTGCTAACTCTGACTAGGAAAGTGTCACATACCTGAAACTTACTGTGGTCACTCATACTAGTGCCCTCAGTGTACAGTAAGAATCATTTGATGCTGGGATATACAGAACAGACAATAAAGGGGGGTGCATTTAAAAAATATGGTAAAAAATATCAAAATCCTGTCCAAAACACTCCCGTAGAGGGGACTCTGATGAGCAGACCAGACCAAGTTTGGGGCATGTAGGGCCTTTCTAGGCAGAGTTATGGGCCGGACGAAAAGGGAAGTCAAATATGGTCAAAAATCTTGAAATCCAATCCAAAACACGCCCGTAGAGAGGACTCTGATGAGCAGACCAGACCAAGTTTGGGGCATGTAGGGCCTTTCTAGGCAGAGTTATGGGCCGGACAAAAAGGGAAGAATAATATGGTCAAAAATCTTAAAATCCAATCCAAAACACGCCCGTAGAGAGGACTCTGATGAGCAGACCAGACCAAGTTTGGGGCATGTAGGGCCTTTCTAGGCAGAATTATGGGCCGGACAAAAAGGGAAGACAAATATGGTCAAAAATCTTGAAATCCAATCCAAAACACGCCCGTAGAGGGGACTCTGATGAGCAGACCAGACCAAGTTTGGTGCATTTCACGACAGGCTTGTTGTATTCCTTCTTGCCATGAAATGCACCCCCTGCTAACTCTGACTAGGAAAGTGTCACATACCTGAAACTTACTGTGGTCACTCATACTAGTGCCCTCAGTGTACAGTAAGAATCATTTGATGCTGGGATATACAGAACAGACAATAAAGGGGGGTGCATTTAAAAAATATGGTAAAAAATATCAAAATCCTGTCCAAAACACTCCCGTAGAGGGGACTCTGATGAGCAGACCAGACCAAGTTTGGTGCATTTCACGACAGGCTTGTTGTATTCCTTCTTGCCATGAAATGCACCCCCTGCTAACTCTGACTAGGAAAGTGTCACATACCTGAAACTTACTGTGGTCACTCATACTAGTGCCCTCAGTGTACAGTAAGAATCATTTGATGCTGGGATATACAGAACAGACAATAAAGGGGGGTGCATTTAAAAAATATGGTAAAAAATATCAAAATCCTGTCCAAAACACTCCCGTAGAGGGGACTCTGATGAGCAGACCAGACCAAGTTTGGGGCATGTAGGGCCTTTCTAGGCAGAGTTATGGGCCGGACGAAAAGGGAAGTCAAATATGGTCAAAAATCTTGAAATCCAATCCAAAACACTCCCGTACAGGGGACTCTGATGAGGAGACCAGACCAAGTTTGGGGCATGTAGGGCCTTTCTAGGCAGAGTTATGGGCCGGACAAAAAGGGAAGACAAATATGGTCAAAAATCTTGAAATCCAATCCAAAACACGCCCGTAGAGGGGACTCTGATGAGCAGACCAGACCAACTTTGGGGCATGTAGGGCCTTTCTAGGCAGAGTTATGGGCCGGACAAAAAGGGAAGTCAAATATGGTCAAAAATCTTAAAATCCAATCCAAAACACGCCCGTAGAGGGGACTCTGATGAGCAGACCAGACCAAGTTTGGGGCATGTAGGGCCTTTCTAGGCAGAGTTATGGGCTGGACAAAAAGGGAAGAATAATATGGTCAAAAATCTTAAAATCCAATCCAAAACACGCCCGTAGAGAGGACTCTGATGAGCAGACCAGACCAAGTTTGGGGCATGTAGGGCCTTTCTAGGCAGAATTATGGGCCGGACAAAAAGGGAAGACAAATATGGTCAAAAATCTTGAAATCCAATCCAAAACACGCCCGTAGAGGGGACTCTGATGAGCAGACCAGACCAAGTTTGGGGCATGTAGGGCCTTTCTAGGCAGAATTATGGGCCGGACAAAAAGGGAAGACAAATATGGTCAAAAATCTTGAAATCCAATCCAAAACACGCCCGTAGAGGGGACTCTGATGAGCAGACCAGACCAAGTTTGGTGCATTTCACGACAGGCTTGTTGTATTCCTTTTTGCCATGAAATGCACCCCCTGCTAACTCTGACTAGGAAAGTGTCACATACCTGAAACTTACTCTGGTCACTCATACTAGTGCCCTCAGTGTACAGTAAGAATCATTTGATGCTGGGATATACAGAACAGACAATAAAGGGGGGTGCATTTAAAAAATATGGTAAAAAATATCAAAATCCTGTCCAAAACACTCCCGTAGAGGGGACTCTGATGAGCAGACCAGACCAAGTTTGGGGCATGTAGGGCCTTTCTAGGCAGAGTTATGGGCCGGACAAAAAGGGAAGTCAAATATGGTCAAAAATCTTAAAATCCAATCCAAAACACTCCCGTACAGGGGACTCTGATGAGGAGACCAGACCAAGTTTGGGGCATGTAGGGCCTTTCTAGGCAGAGTTATGGGCCGGACAAAAAGGGAAGACAAATATGGTCAAAAATCTTGAAATCCAATCCAAAACACGCCCGTAGAGGGGACTCTGATGAGCAGACCAGACCAAGTTTGGTGCATTTCACGACAGGCTTGTTGTATTCCTTCTTGCCATGAAATGCACCCCCTGCTAACTCTGACTAGGAAAGTGTCACATACCTGAAACTTACTGTGGTCACTCATACTAGTGCCCTCAGTGTACAGTAAGAATCATTTGATGCTGGGATATACAGAACAGACAATAAAGGGGGGTGCATTTAAAAAATATGGTAAAAAATATCAAAATCCTGTCCAAAACACTCCCGTAGAGGGGACTCTGATGAGCAGACCAGACCAAGTTTGGGGCATGTAGGGCCTTTCTAGGCAGAGTTATGGGCCGGACGAAAAGGGAAGTCAAATATGGTCAAAAATCTTAAAATCCAATCCAAAACACTCCCGTACAGGGGACTCTGATGAGGAGACCAGACCAAGTTTGGGGCATGTAGGGCCTTTCTAGGCAGAGTTATGGGCCGGACAAAAAGGGAAGACAAATATGGTCAAAAATCTTGAAATCCAATCCAAAACACGCCCGTAGAGGGGACTCTGATGAGCAGACCAGACCAAGTTTGGGGCATGTAGGGCCTTTCTAGGCAGAGTTATGGGCCGGACAAAAAGGGAAGAATAATATGGTCAAAAATCTTAAAATCCAATCCAAAACACGCCCGTAGAGAGGACTCTGATGAGCAGACCAGACCAAGTTTGGGGCATGTAGGGCCTTTCTAGGCAGAATTATGGGCCGGACAAAAAGGGAAGACAAATATGGTCAAAAATCTTGAAATCCAATCCAAAACACGCCCGTAGAGGGGACTCTGATGAGCAGACCAGACCAAGTTTGGTGCATTTCACGACAGGCTTGTTGTATTCCTTCTTGCCATGAAATGCACCCCCTGCTAACTCTGACTAGGAAAGTGTCACATACCTGAAACTTACTGTGGTCACTCATACTAGTGCCCTCAGTGTACAGTAAGAATCATTTGATGCTGGAATATACAGAACAGACAATAAAGGGGGGTGCATTTAAAAAATATGGTAAAAAATATCAAAATCCTGTCCAAAACACTCCCGTAGAGGGGACTCTGATGAGCAGACCAGACCAAGTTTGGGGCATGTAGGGCCTTTCTAGGCAGAGTTATGGGCCGGACGAAAAGGGAAGTCAAATATGGTCAAAAATCTTAAAATCCAATCCAAAACACTCCCGTACAGGGGACTCTGATGAGGAGACCAGACCAAGTTTGGGGCATGTAGGGCCTTTCTAGGCAGAGTTATGGGCCGGACAAAAAGGGAAGACAAATATGGTCAAAAATCTTGAAATCCAATCCAAAACACGCCCGTAGAGGGGACTCTGATGAGCAGACCAGACCAAGTTTGGGGCATGTAGGGCCTTTCTAGGCAGAGTTATGGGCCGGACAAAAAGGGAAGAATAATATGGTCAAAAATCTTAAAATCCAATCCAAAACACGCCCGTAGAGAGGACTCTGATGAGAAGACCAGACCAAGTTTGGGGCATGTAGGGCCTTTCTAGGCAGAGTTATGAGCCGGACAAAAAGGGAAGACAAATATGGTCAAAAATCTTAAAATCCAATCCAAAACACGCCCGTAGAGAGGACTCTGATGAGCAGACCAGACCAAGATTGGTGCATTTCACGACAGGCTTGTTGTATTCCTTCTTGCCATGAAATGCACCCCCTGCTAACTCTGACTAGGAAAGTGTCACATACCTGAAACTTTCTGTGGTCACTCATACTAGTGCCCTCAGTGTACAGTAAGAATTATTTGATGCTGGGATATACAGAACAGACAATAAAGGGGAGTGCATTTAAAAAATATGGTAAAAAATATCAAAATCCTCTCCAAAACACTCCCGTAGAGGGGACTCTGATGAGCAGACCAGACCAAGTTTGGGGCATGTAGGGCCTTTCTAGGCAGAGTTATGGGCCGGACAAAAAGGGAAGTCAAATATGGTCAAAAATCTTAAAATCCAATCCAAAACACTCCCGTACAGGGGACTCTGATGAGGAGACCAGACCAAGTTTGGGGCATGTAGGGCCTTTCTAGGCAGAGTTATGGGCCGCACAAAAAGGGAAGACAAATATGGTCAAAAATCTTGAAATCCAATCCAAAACACGCCCGTAGAGGGGACTCTGATGAGCAGACCAGACCAAGTTTGGGGCATGTAGGGCCTTTCTAGGCAGAGTTATGGGGCGGACAAAAAGGGAAGTCAAATATGGTCAATTTAAAACAAAATCCAATCCAAAACACGCCCGTAGAGGGGACTCTGATGAGCAGACCAGACCTAGTTTGTGGCATGTAGGGCCTTTCTAGGCAGAGTTATGGGCCGGACAAAAAGGGAAGTCAAATATGGTCAAAAATCTTAAAATCCAATCCAAAACACTCCCGTACAGGGGACTCTGATGAGCAGACCAGACCAACTTTGGGGCATGTAGGGCCTTTCTAGGCAGAGTTATGGGCCGGACAAAAAGGGAAGACAAATATGGTCAAAAATCTTCAAATCCAATCCAAAACACGCCCGTAGAGAGGACTCTGATGAGCAGACCAGACCAAGTTTGGGGCATGTAGGGCCTTTCTAGGCAGAGTTATGGGCCGGACAAAAAGCGAAGACAAATATGGTCAAAAATCTTAAAATCCAATCCAAAACACGCCCGTAGAGAGGACTCTGATGAGCAGACCAGACCAAGATTGGTGCATTTCACGACAGGCTTGTTGTATTCCTTCTTGCCATGAAATGCACCCCCTGCTAACTCTGACTAGGAAAGTGTCACATACCTGAAACTTTCTGTGGTCACTCATACTAGTGCCCTCAGTGTACAGTAAGAATTATTTGATGCTGGGATATACAGAACAGACAATAAAGGGGAGTGCATTTAAAAAATATGGTAAAAAATATCAAAATCCTCTCCAAAACACTGCCGTAGAGGGGACTCTGATGAGCAGACCAGACCAAGTTTGGGGCATGTAGGGCCTTTCTAGGCAGAGTTATGGGCCGGACAAAAAGGGAAGTCAAATATGGTCAAAAATCTTAAAATCCAATCCAAAACACTCCCGTACAGGGGACTCTGATGAGGAGACCAGACCAAGTTTGGGGCATGTAGGGCCTTTCTAGGCAGAGTTATGGGCCGCACAAAAAGGGAAGACAAATATGGTCAAAAATCTTAAAATCCAATCCAAAACACGCCCGTAGAGGGGACTCTGATGGGCAGACCAGACCAAGTTTGGGGCATGTAGGGCCTTTCTAGGCAGTTATGGGCCGGACAGAAAGGGAAGACAAATATGGTCAAAAATCTTAAAATCCAATCCATAACACGCCCGTAGAGGGGACTCTGATGAGCAGACCAGACCAAGTTTGGGGCATGTAGGGCCTTTCTAGGCAGAGTTATGGGCCGGACAAAAAGCGAAGACAAATATGGTCAAAAATCTTAAAATCCAATCCAAAACATGCCCGTAGAGAGGACTCTGATGAGCAGACCAGACCAAGTTTGGGGCATGTAGGGCCTTTCTAGGCAGAGTTATGGGCCGGACAAAAAGGGAAGTCAAATATGGTCAATTTAAAACAAAATCCAATCCAAAACACGCCCGTAGAGGGGACTCTGATGAGCAGACCAGACCTAGTTTGTGGCATGTAGGGCCTTTCTAGGCAGAGTTATGGGCCGGACAAAAAGGGAAGTCAAATATGGTCAAAAATCTTAAAATCCAATCCAAAACACTCCCGTACAGGGGACTCTGATGAGCAGACCAGACCAACTTTGGGGCATGTAGGGCCTTTCTAGGCAGAGTTATGGGCCGGACAAAAAGGGAAGACAAATATGGTCAAAAATCTTCAAATCCAATCCAAAACACGCCCGTAGAGAGGACTCTGATGAGCAGACCAGACCAAGTTTGGGGCATGTAGGGCCTTTCTAGGCAGAGTTATGGGCCGGACAAAAAGCGAAGACAAATATGGTCAAAAATCTTAAAATCCAATCCAAAACACGCCCGTAGAGAGGACTCTGATGAGCAGACCAGACCAAGTTTGGGGCATGTAGGGCCTTTCTAGGCAGAGTTATGGGCCGGACAAAAAGGGAAGACAAATATGGTCAAAAATCTTGAAATCCAATCCAAAACACGCCCGTAGAGGGGACTCTGATGAGCAGACCAGACCAAGTTTGGTGCATTTCACGACAGGCTTGTTGTATTCCTTCTTGCCATGAAATGCACCCCCTGCTAACTCTGACTAGGAAAGTGTCACATACCTGAAACTTTCTGTGGTCACTCATACTAGTGCCCTCAGTGTACAGTAAGAATTATTTGATGCTGGGATATACAGAACAGACAATAAAGGGGAGTGCATTTAAAAAATATGGTAAAAAATATCAAAATCCTCTCCAAAACACTGCCGTAGAGGGGACTCTGATGAGCAGACCAGACCAAGTTTGGGGCATGTAGGGCCTTTCTAGGCAGAGTTATGGGCCGGACAAAAAGGGAAGTCAAATATGGTCAAAAATCTTAAAATCCAATCCAAAACACTCCCGTACAGGGGACTCTGATGAGGAGACCAGACCAAGTTTGGGGCATGTAGGGCCTTTCTAGGCAGAGTTATGGGCCGCACAAAAAGGGAAGACAAATATGGTCAAAAATCTTAAAATCCAATCCAAAACACGCCCGTAGAGGGGACTCTGATGGGCAGACCAGACCAAGTTTGGGGCATGTAGGGCCTTTCTAGGCAGTTATGGGCCGGACAGAAAGGGAAGACAAATATGGTCAAAAATCTTAAAATCCAATCCATAACACGCCCGTAGAGGGGACTCTGATGAGCAGACCAGACCAAGTTTGGGGCATGTAGGGCCTTTCTAGGCAGAGTTATGGGCCGGACAAAAAGCGAAGACAAATATGGTCAAAAATCTTAAAATCCAATCCAAAACACTCCCGTACAGGGGACTCTGATGAGCAGACCAGACCAACTTTGGGGCATGTAGGGCCTTTCTAGGCAGAGTTATGGGCCGGACAAAAAGGGAAGACAAATATGGTCAAAAATCTTAAAATCCAATCCAAAACACGCCCGTAGAGAGGACTCTGATGAGCAGACCAGACCAAGTTTGGGGCATGTAGGGCCTTTCTAGGCAGAGTTATGGGCCGGACAAAAAGCGAAGACAAATATGGTCAAAAATCTTAAAATCCAATCCAAAACACGCCCGTAGAGAGGACTCTGATGAGCAGACCAGACCAAGTTTGGGGCATGTAGGGCCTTTCTAGGCAGAGTTATGGGCCGGACAAAAAGGGAAGACAAATATGGTCAAAAATCTTAAAATCCAATCCAAAACACGCCCGTAGAGAGGACTCTGATGAGCAGACCAGACCAAGTTTGGTGCATTTCACGACAGGCTTGTTGTATTCCTTTTTGCCATGAAATGCACCCCCTGCTAACTCTGACTAGGAAAGTGTCACATACCTGAAACTTACTGTGGTCACTCATACAAGTGCCCTCAGTGTACAGTAAGAATCAATTGATGCTGGGATATACAGAACAGACAATAAAGGGGGGTGCATTTAAAAAATATGGTCAAAAATCTTAAAATCCAATCCAAAACACGCCCGTAGAGAGGACTCTGATGAGCAGACCAGACCAAGATTGGTGCATTTCACGACAGGCTTGTTGTATTCCTTCTTGCCATGAAATGCACCCCCTGCTAACTCTGACTAGGAAAGTGTCACATACCTGAAACTTTCTGTGGTCACTCATACTAGTGCCCTCAGTGTACAGTAAGAATTATTTGATGCTGGGATATACAGAACAGACAATAAAGGGGAGTGCATTTAAAAAATATGGTAAAAAATATTAAAATCCTCTCCAAAACACCCCCGTAGAGGGGACTCTGATGAGCAGACCAGACCAAGTTTGGGGCATGTAGGGCCTTTCTAGGCAGAGTTATGGGCCGGACAAAAAGGGAAGTCAAATATGGTCAATTTAAAACCAAATCCAATCCAAAACACGCCCGTAGAGGGGACTCTGATGAGCAGACCAGACCAAGTTTGGTGAATTTCACGACAGGCTTGTTGTATTCCTTCTTGCCATGAAATGCACCCCCTGCTAACTCTGACTAGGAAAGTGTCACATACCTGAAACTTTCTGTGGTCACTCATACTAGTGCCCTCAGTGTACAGTAAGAATTATTTGATGCTGGGATATACAGAACAGACAATAAAGGGGAGTGCATTTAAAAAATATGGTAAAAAATATCAAAATCCTGTCCAAAACACTCCCGTAGAGGGGACTCTGATGAGCAGACCAGACCAAGTTTGGGGCATGTAGGGCCTTTCTAGGCAGAGTTATGGGCCGGACAAAAAGGGAAGACAAATATGGTCAAAAATCTTGAAATCCAATCCAAAACACGCCCGTAGAGGGGACTCTGATGAGCAGACCAGACCAACTTTGGGGCATGTAGGGCCTTTCTAGGCAGAGTTATGGGCTGGACAAAAAGGGAAGACAAATATGGTCAAAAATCTTAAAATCCAATCCAAAACACGCCCGTAGAGGGGACTCTGATGGGCAGACCAGACCAAGTTTGGGGCATGTAGGGCCTTTCTAGGCAGAGTTATGGGCCGGACAAAAAGCGAAGACAAATATGGTCAAAAATCTTAAAATCCAATCCAAAACACGCCCGTAGAGAGGACTCTGATGAGCAGACCAGACCAAGTTTGGGGCATGTAGGGCCTTTCTAGGCAGAGTTATGGGCCGGACAAAAAGGGAAGACAAATATGGTCAAAAATCTTAAAATCCAATCCAAAACACGCCCGTAGAGAGGACTCTGATGAGCAGACCAGACCAAGTTTGGTGCATTTCACGACAGGCTTGTTGTATTCCTTTTTGCCATGAAATGCACCCCCTGCTAACTCTGACTAGGAAAGTGTCACATACCTGAAACTTACTGTGGTCACTCATACAAGTGCCCTCAGTGTACAGTAAGAATCATTTGATGCTGGGATATACAGAACAGACAATAAAGGGGGGTGCATTTAACAAATATGGTAAAAAATATCAAAATCCTGTCCAAAACACTCCCGTAGAGGGGACTCTGATGAGCAGACCAGACCAAGTTTGGGGCATGTAGGGCCTTTCTAGGCAGAGTTATGGGCCGGACAAAAAGCGAAGACAAATATGGTCAAAAATCTTAAAATCCAATCCAAAACACGCCCGTAGAGAGGACTCTGATGAGCAGACCAGACCAAGTTTGGGGCATGTAGGGCCTTTCTAGGCAGAGTTATGGGCCGGACAAAAAGGGAAGACAAATATGGTCAAAAATCTTAAAATCCAATCCAAAACACGCCCGTAGAGAGGACTCTGATGAGCAGACCAGACCAAGTTTGGTGCATTTCACGACAGGCTTGTTGTATTCCTTTTTGCCATGAAATGCACCCCCTGCTAACTCTGACTAGGAAAGTGTCACATACCTGAAACTTACTGTGGTCACTCATACAAGTGCCCTCAGTGTACAGTAAGAATCAATTGATGCTGGGATATACAGAACAGACAATAAAGGGGGGTGCATTTAAAAAATATGGTCAAAAATCTTAAAATCCAATCCAAAACACGCCCGTAGAGAGGACTCTGATGAGCAGACCAGACCAAGATTGGTGCATTTCACGACAGGCTTGTTGTATTCCTTCTTGCCATGAAATGCACCCCCTGCTAACTCTGACTAGGAAAGTGTCACATACCTGAAACTTTCTGTGGTCACTCATACTAGTGCCCTCAGTGTACAGTAAGAATTATTTGATGCTGGGATATACAGAACAGACAATAAAGGGGAGTGCATTTAAAAAATATGGTAAAAAATATTAAAATCCTCTCCAAAACACCCCCGTAGAGGGGACTCTGATGAGCAGACCAGACCAAGTTTGGGGCATGTAGGGCCTTTCTAGGCAGAGTTATGGGCCGGACAAAAAGGGAAGTCAAATATGGTCAATTTAAAACCAAATCCAATCCAAAACACGCCCGTAGAGGGGACTCTGATGAGCAGACCAGACCAAGTTTGGTGAATTTCACGACAGGCTTGTTGTATTCCTTCTTGCCATGAAATGCACCCCCTGCTAACTCTGACTAGGAAAGTGTCACATACCTGAAACTTTCTGTGGTCACTCATACTAGTGCCCTCAGTGTACAGTAAGAATTATTTGATGCTGGGATATACAGAACAGACAATAAAGGGGAGTGCATTTAAAAAATATGGTAAAAAATATCAAAATCCTGTCCAAAACACTCCCGTAGAGGGGACTCTGATGAGCAGACCAGACCAAGTTTGGGGCATGTAGGGCCTTTCTAGGCAGAGTTATGGGCCGGACAAAAAGGGAAGACAAATATGGTCAAAAATCTTGAAATCCAATCCAAAACACGCCCGTAGAGGGGACTCTGATGAGCAGACCAGACCAACTTTGGGGCATGTAGGGCCTTTCTAGGCAGAGTTATGGGCTGGACAAAAAGGGAAGACAAATATGGTCAAAAATCTTAAAATCCAATCCAAAACACGCCCGTAGAGGGGACTCTGATGGGCAGACCAGACCAAGTTTGGGGCATGTAGGGCCTTTCTAGGCAGAGTTATGGGCCGGACAAAAAGCGAAGACAAATATGGTCAAAAATCTTAAAATCCAATCCAAAACACGCCCGTAGAGAGGACTCTGATGAGCAGACCAGACCAAGTTTGGGGCATGTAGGGCCTTTCTAGGCAGAGTTATGGGCCGGACAAAAAGGGAAGACAAATATGGTCAAAAATCTTAAAATCCAATCCAAAACACGCCCGTAGAGAGGACTCTGATGAGCAGACCAGACCAAGTTTGGTGCATTTCACGACAGGCTTGTTGTATTCCTTTTTGCCATGAAATGCACCCCCTGCTAACTCTGACTAGGAAAGTGTCACATACCTGAAACTTACTGTGGTCACTCATACAAGTGCCCTCAGTGTACAGTAAGAATCATTTGATGCTGGGATATACAGAACAGACAATAAAGGGGGGTGCATTTAACAAATATGGTAAAAAATATCAAAATCCTGTCCAAAACACTCCCGTAGAGGGGACTCTGATGAGCAGACCAGACCAAGTTTGGGGCATGTAGGGCCTTTCTAGGCAGAGTTATGGGCCGGACAAAAAGGGAAGACAAATATGGTCAAAAATCTTGAAATCCAATCCAAAACACGCCCGTAGAGGGGACTCTGATGAGCAGACCAGACCAACTTTGGGGCATGTAGGGCCTTTCTAGGCAGAGTTATGGGCTGGACAAAAAGGGAAGACAAATATGGTCAAAAATCTTAAAATCCAATCCAAAACACGCCCGTAGAGAGGAGTCTGATGAGCAGACCAGACCAAGTTTGGGGCATGTAGGGCCTTTCTAGGCAGAGTTATGGGCTGGACAAAAAGGGAAGACAAACATGGTCAAAAATCTTAAAATCCAATCCAAAACACGCCCGTAGAGAGGACTCTGATGAGAAGACCAGACCAAGTTTGGGGCATGTAGGGCCTTTATAGGCAGAGTTATGAGCCGGACAAAAAGGGAAGACAAATATGGTCAAAAATCTTAAAATCCAATCCAAAACACGCCCGTAGAGAGGACTCTGATGAGCAGACCAGACCAAGATTGGTGCATTTCACGACAGGCTTGTTGTATTCCTTCTTGCCATGAAATGCACCCCCTGCTAACTCTGACTAGGA
This sequence comes from Osmerus mordax, assembly GCF_038355195.1. NCBI lineage: Eukaryota > Metazoa > Chordata > Actinopteri > Osmeriformes > Osmeridae > Osmerus > Osmerus mordax. The sequence continues at coordinate 83,788 of NC_090058.1, read as the reverse complement.
AAGTGTCACATACCTGAAACTTTCTGTGGTCACTCATACTAGTGCCCTCAGTGTACAGTAAGAATTATTTGATGCTGGGATATACAGAACAGACAATAAAGGGGAGTGCATTTAAAAAATATGGTAAAAAATATTAAAATCCTCTCCAAAACACCCCCGTAGAGGGGACTCTGATGAGCAGACCAGACCAAGTTTGGGGCATGTAGGGCCTTTCTAGGCAGAGTTATGGGCCGGACAAAAAGGGAAGTCAAATATGGTCAATTTAAAACCAAATCCAATCCAAAACACGCCCGTAGAGGGGACTCTGATGAGCAGACCAGACCAAGTTTGGTGAATTTCACGACAGGCTTGTTGTATTCCTTCTTGCCATGAAATGCACCCCCTGCTAACTCTGACTAGGAAAGTGTCACATACCTGAAACTTTCTGTGGTCACTCATACTAGTGCCCTCAGTGTACAGTAAGAATTATTTGATGCTGGGATATACAGAACAGACAATAAAGGGGAGTGCATTTAAAAAATATGGTAAAAAATATCAAAATCCTGTCCAAAACACTCCCGTAGAGGGGACTCTGATGAGCAGACCAGACCAAGTTTGGGGCATGTAGGGCCTTTCTAGGCAGAGTTATGGGCCGGACAAAAAGGGAAGACAAATATGGTCAAAAATCTTGAAATCCAATCCAAAACACGCCCGTAGAGGGGACTCTGATGAGCAGACCAGACCAACTTTGGGGCATGTAGGGCCTTTCTAGGCAGAGTTATGGGCTGGACAAAAAGGGAAGACAAATATGGTCAAAAATCTTAAAATCCAATCCAAAACACGCCCGTAGAGGGGACTCTGATGGGCAGACCAGACCAAGTTTGGGGCATGTAGGGCCTTTCTAGGCAGTTATGGGCCGGACAGAAAGGGAAGACAAATATGGTCAAAAATCTTAAAATCCAATCCATAACACGCCCGTAGAGGGGACTCTGATGAGCAGACCAGACCAAGTTTGGGGCATGTAGGGCCTGTCTAGGCAGAGTTATGGGCCGGACAAAAAGCGAAGACAAATATGGTCAAAAATCTTAAAATCCAATCCAAAACATGCCCGTAGAGAGGACTCTGATGAGCAGACCAGACCAAGTTTGGGGCATGTAGGGCCTTTCTAGGCAGAGTTATGGGCCGGACAAAAAGGGAAGTCAAATATGGTCAATTTAAAACAAAATCCAATCCAAAACACGCCCGTAGAGGGGACTCTGATGAGCAGACCAGACCTAGTTTGTGGCATGTAGGGCCTTTCTAGGCAGAGTTATGGGCCGGACAAAAAGGGAAGTCAAATATGGTCAAAAATCTTAAAATCCAATCCAAAACACTCCCGTACAGGGGACTCTGATGAGCAGACCAGACCAACTTTGGGGCATGTAGGGCCTTTCTAGGCAGAGTTATGGGCCGGACAAAAAGGGAAGACAAATATGGTCAAAAATCTTAAAATCCAATCCAAAACACGCCCGTAGAGAGGACTCTGATGAGCAGACCAGACCAAGTTTGGGGCATGTAGGGCCTTTCTAGGCAGAGTTATGGGCCGGACAAAAAGCGAAGACAAATATGGTCAAAAATCTTAAAATCCAATCCAAAACACGCCCGTAGAGAGGACTCTGATGAGCAGACCAGACCAAGTTTGGGGCATGTAGGGCCTTTCTAGGCAGAGTTATGGGCCGGACAAAAAGGGAAGACAAATATGGTCAAAAATCTTAAAATCCAATCCAAAACACGCCCGTAGAGAGGACTCTGATGAGCAGACCAGACCAAGTTTGGTGCATTTCACGACAGGCTTGTTGTATTCCTTTTTGCCATGAAATGCACCCCCTGCTAACTCTGACTAGGAAAGTGTCACATACCTGAAACTTACTGTGGTCACTCATACAAGTGCCCTCAGTGTACAGTAAGAATCATTTGATGCTGGGATATACAGAACAGACAATAAAGGGGGGTGCATTTAAAAAATATGGTAAAAAATATCAAAATCCTGTCCAAAACACTCCCGTAGAGGGGACTCTGATGAGCAGACCAGACCAAGTTTGGGGCATGTAGGGCCTTTCTAGGCAGAGTTATGGGCCGGACAAAAAGGGAAGACAAATATGGTCAAAAATCTTGAAATCCAATCCAAAACACGCCCGTAGAGGGGACTCTGTTGAGCAGACCAGACCAACTTTGGGGCATGTAGGGCCTTTCTAGGCAGAGTTATGGGCCGGACAAAAAGGGAAGACAAATATGGTCAAAAATCTTGAAATCCAATCCAAAACACGCCCGTAGAGGGGACTCTGATGAGCAGACCAGACCAACTTTGGGGCATGTAGGGCCTTTCTAGGCAGAGTTATGGGACGGACAAAAAGGGAAGACAAATATGGTCAAAAATCTTAAAATCCAATCCAAAACACGCCCGTAGAGGGGACTCTGATGGGCAGACCAGACCAAGTTTGGGGCATGTAGGGCCTTTCTAGGCAGTTATGGGCCGGACAGAAAGGGAAGACAAATATGGTCAAAAATCTTAAAATCCAATCCATAACACGCCCGTAGAGGGGACTCTGATGAGCAGACCAGACCAAGTTTGGGGCATGTAGGGCCTTTCTAGGCAGAGTTATGGGCCGGACAAAAAGGGAAGAGAAATATGGTCGGAAATCTTAAAATCCAATCCAAAACACGCCCGTAGAGGGGACTCTGATGAGCAGACCAGACCAAGTTTGGGGCATGTAGGCCCTTTCTAGGCAGAGTTATGGGCCGGACAAAAAGGGAAGACAAATATGGTCAATTTAAAACAAAATCCAATCCAAAACACGCCCGTAGAGGGGACTCTGATGAGCAGACAAGACCTAGTTTGGGGCATGTAGGGCCTTTCTAGGCAGAGTTATGGGCCGGACAAAAAGGGAAGAGAAATATGGTCGAAAATCTTAAAATCCAATCCAAAACACTCCCGTACAGGGGACTCTGATGAGGAGACCAGACCAAGTTTGGGGCATGTAGGGCCTTTCTAGGCAGAGTTATGGGCCGCACAAAAAGGGAAGACAAATATGGTCAAAAATCTTGAAATCCAATCCAAAACACGCCCGTAGAGGGGACTCTGATGAGCAGACCAGACCAAGTTTGGGGCATGTAGGGCCTTTCTAGGCAGAGTTATGGGCCGGACAAAAAGGGAAGACAAATATGGTCAAAAATCTTGAAATCCAATCCAAAACACGCCCGTAGAGGGGACTCTGATGAGCAGACCAGACCAACTTTGGGGCATGTAGGGCCTTTCTAGGCAGAGTTATGGGCTGGACAAAAAGGGAAGACAAATATGGTCAAAAATCTTAAAATCCAATCCAAAACACGCCCGTAGAGGGGACTCTGATGGGCAGACCAGACCAAGTTTGGGGCATGTAGGGCCTTTCTAGGCAGTTATGGGCCGGACAGAAAGGGAAGACAAATATGGTCAAAAATCTTAAAATCCAATCCATAACACGCCCGTAGAGGGGACTCTGATGAGCAGACCAGACCAAGTTTGGGGCATGTAGGGCCTTTCTAGGCAGAGTTATGGGCCGGACAAAAAGGGAAGAGAAATATGGTCGGAAATCTTAAAATCCAATCCAAAACACGCCCGTAGAGGGGACTCTGATGAGCAGACCAGACCAAGTTTGGGGCATGTAGGGCCTTTCTAGGCAGAGTTATGGGCCGGACAAAAAGGGAAGAGAAATATGGTCGGAAATCTTAAAATCCAATCCAAAACACGCCCGTAGAGGGGACTCTGATGAGCAGACCAGACCAAGTTTGGGGCATGTAGGCCCTTTCTAGGCAGAGTTATGGGCCGGACAAAAAGGGAAGACAAATATGGTGAATTTAAAACAAAATCCAATCCAAAACACGCCCGTAGAGGGGACTCTGATGAGCAGACAAGACCTAGTTTGGGGCATGTAGGGCCTTTCTAGGCAGAGTTATGGGCCGGACAAAAAGGGAAGAGAAATATGGTCGAAAATCTTAAAATCCAATCCAAAACACGCCCGTAGAGAGGAGTCTGATGAGCAGACCAGACCAAGTTTGGGGCATGTAGGGCCTTTCTAGGCAGAGTTATGGGCTGGACAAAAAGGGAAGACAAATATGGTCAAAAATCTTAAAATCCAATCCAAAACACGCCCGTAGAGAGGACTCTGATGAGCAGACCAGACCAAGTTTGGGGCATGTAGGGCCTTTCTAGGCAGAGTTATGGGCCGGACAAAAAGCGAAGACAAATATGGTCAAAAATCTTAAAATCCAATCCAAAACACGCCCGTAGAGAGGACTCTGATGAGCAGACCAGACCAAGTTTGGGGCATGTAGGGCCTTTCTAGGCAGAGTTATGGGCCGGACAAAAAGGGAAGACAAATATGGTCAAAAATCTTAAAATCCAATCCAAAACACGCCCGTAGAGAGGACTCTGATGAGCAGACCAGACCAAGTTTGGTGCATTTCACGACAGGCTTGTTGTATTCCTTTTTGCCATGAAATGCACCCCCTGCTAACTCTGAATAGGAAAGTGTCACATACCTGAAACTTACTGTGGTCACTCATACAAGTGCCCTCAGTGTACAGTAAGAATCATTTGATGCTGGGATATACAGAACAGACAATAAAGGGGGGTGCATTTAAAAAATATGGTAAAAAATATCAAAATCCTGTCCAAAACACTCCCGTAGAGGGGACTCTGATGAGCAGACCAGACCAAGTTTGGGGCATGTAGGGCCTTTCTAGGCAGAGTTATGGGCCGGACAAAAAGCGAAGACAAATATGGTCAAAAATCTTAAAATCCAATCCAAAACACGCCCGTAGAGAGGACTCTGATGAGCAGACCAGACCAAGTTTGGGGCATGTAGGGCCTTTCTAGGCAGAGTTATGGGCCGGACAAAAAGGGAAGACAAATATGGTCAAAAATCTTAAAATCCAATCCAAAACACGCCCGTAGAGAGGACTCTGATGAGCAGACCAGACCAAGTTTGGTGCATTTCACGACAGGCTTGTTGTATTCCTTTTTGCCATGAAATGCACCCCCTGCTAACTCTGAATAGGAAAGTGTCACATACCTGAAACTTACTGTGGTCACTCATACAAGTGCCCTCAGTGTACAGTAAGAATCATTTGATGCTGGGATATACAGAACAGACAATAAAGGGGGGTGCATTTAAAAAATATGGTAAAAAATATCAAAATCCTGTCCAAAACACTCCCGTAGAGGGGACTCTGATGAGCAGACCAGACCAAGTTTGGGGCATGTAGGGCCTTTCTAGGCAGAGTTATGGGCCGGACAAAAAGGGAAGACAAATATGGTCAAAAATCTTGAAATCCAATCCAAAACACGCCCGTAGAGGGGACTCTGTTGAGCAGACCAGACCAACTTTGGGGCATGTAGGGCCTTTCTAGGCAGAGTTATGGGCCGGACAAAAAGGGAAGACAAATATGGTCAAAAATCTTGAAATCCAATCCAAAACACGCCCGTAGAGGGGACTCTGATGAGCAGACCAGACCAACTTTGGGGCATGTAGGGCCTTTCTAGGCAGAGTTATGGGACGGACAAAAAGGGAAGACAAATATGGTCAAAAATCTTAAAATCCAATCCAAAACACGCCCGTAGAGGGGACTCTGATGGGCAGACCAGACCAAGTTTGGGGCATGTAGGGCCTTTCTAGGCAGTTATGGGCCGGACAGAAAGGGAAGACAAATATGGTCAAAAATCTTAAAATCCAATCCATAACACGCCCGTAGAGGGGACTCTGATGAGCAGACCAGACCAAGTTTGGGGCATGTAGGGCCTTTCTAGGCAGAGTTATGGGCCGGACAAAAAGGGAAGAGAAATATGGTCGGAAATCTTAAAATCCAATCCAAAACACGCCCGTAGAGGGGACTCTGATGAGCAGACCAGACCAAGTTTGGGGCATGTAGGCCCTTTCTAGGCAGAGTTATGGGCCGGACAAAAAGGGAAGACAAATATGGTCAATTTAAAACAAAATCCAATCCAAAACACGCCCGTAGAGGGGACTCTGATGAGCAGACAAGACCTAGTTTGGGGCATGTAGGGCCTTTCTAGGCAGAGTTATGGGCCGGACAAAAAGGGAAGAGAAATATGGTCGAAAATCTTAAAATCCAATCCAAAACACGCCCGTAGAGAGGAGTCTGATGAGCAGACCAGACCAAGTTTGGGGCATGTAGGGCCTTTCTAGGCAGAGTTATGGGCCGGACAAAAAGGGAAGTCAAATATGGTCAAAAATCTTAAAATCCAATCCAAAACACTCCCGTACAGGGGACTCTGATGAGGAGACCAGACCAAGTTTGGGGCATGTAGGGCCTTTCTAGGCAGAGTTATGGGCCGCACAAAAAGGGAAGACAAATATGGTCAAAAATCTTGAAATCCAATCCAAAACACGCCCGTAGAGGGGACTCTGATGAGCAGACCAGACCAAGTTTGGGGCATGTAGGGCCTTTCTAGGCAGAGTTATGGGCCGGACAAAAAGGGAAGACAAATATGGTCAAAAATCTTGAAATCCAATCCAAAACACGCCCGTAGAGGGGACTCTGATGAGCAGACCAGACCAAGTTTGGGGCATGTAGGGCCTTTCTAGGCAGAGTTATGGGCCGGACAAAAAGGGAAGACAAATATGGTCAAAAATCTTAAAATCCAATCCAAAACACGCCCGTAGAGGGGACTCTGATGGGCAGACCAGACCAAGTTTGGGGCATGTAGGGCCTTTCTAGGCAGAGTTATGGGCCGGACAAAAAGGGAAGACAAATATGGTCAAAAATCTTGAAATCCAATCCAAAACACGCCCGTAGAGGGGACTCTGATGAGCAGACCAGACCAAGTTTGGGGCATGTAGGGCCTTTCTAGGCAGAGTTATGGGCTGGACAAAAAGGGAAGACAAATATGGTCAAAAATCTTAAAATCCAATCCAAAACACGCCCGTAGAGGGGACTCTGATGGGCAGACCAGACCAAGTTTGGGGCATGTAGGGCCTTTCTAGGCAGAGTTATGGGCCGGACAAAAAGGGAAGACAAATCCAATCCAAAACACGCCCGTAGAGGGGACTCTGATGAGCAGACCAGACCAAGTTTGGGGCATGTAGGGCCTTTCTAGGCAGAGTTATGGGCCGGACAAAAAGGGAAGAGAAATATGGTCGGAAATCTTAAAATCCAATCCAAAACACGCCCGTAGAGGGGACTCTGATGAGCAGACCAGACCAAGTTTGGGGCATGTAGGGCCTTTCTAGGCAGAGTTATGGGCCGGACAAAAAGGGAAGAGAAATATGGTCGGAAATCTTAAAATCCAATCCAAAACACGCCCGTAGAGGGGACTCTGATGAGCAGACCAGACCAAGTTTGGGGCATGTAGGCCCTTTCTAGGCAGAGTTATGGGCCGGACAAAAAGGGAAGACAAATATGGTCAATTTAAAACAAAATCCAATCCAAAACACGCCCGTAGAGGGGACTCTGATGAGCAGACAAGACCTAGTTTGGGGCATGTAGGGCCTTTCTAGGCAGAGTTATGGGCCGGACAAAAAGGGAAGAGAAATATGGTCGAAAATCTTAAAATCCAATCCAAAACACGCCCGTAGAGAGGAGTCTGATGAGCAGACCAGACCAAGTTTGGGGCATGTAGGGCCTTTCTAGGCAGAGTTATGGGCTGGACAAAAAGGGAAGACAAATATGGTCAAAAATCTTAAAATCCAATCCAAAACACGCCCGTAGAGAGGACTCTGATGAGAAGACCAGACCAAGTTTGGGGCATGTAGGGCCTTTCTAGGCAGAGTTATGAGCCGGACAAAAAGGGAAGACAAATATGGTCAAAAATCTTAAAATCCAATCCAAAACACGCCCGTAGAGAGGACTCTGATGAGCAGACCAGACCAAGATTGGTGCATTTCACGACAGGCTTGTTGTATTCCTTCTTGCCATGAAATGCACCCCCTGCTAACTCTGACTAGGAAAGTGTCACATACCTGAAACTTTCTGTGGTCACTCATAGTAGTGCCCTCAGTGTACAGTAAGAATTATTTGATGCTGGGATATACAGAACAGACAATAAAGGGGAGTGCATTTAAAAAATATGGTAAAAAATATCAAAATCCTCTCCAAAACACTCCCGTAGAGGGGACTCTGATGAGCAGACCAGACCAAGTTTGGGGCATGTAGGGCCTTTCTAGGCAGAGTTATGGGCCGGACAATAAGGGAAGACAAATATGGTCAAAAATCTTGAAATCCAATCCAAAACAAGCCCGTAGAGGGGACTCTGATGAGCAGACCAGACCAAGTTTGGGGCATGTAGGCCCTTTCTAGGCAGAGTTATGGGCCGGACAAAAAGGGAAGACAAATATGGTCAATTTAAAACAAAATCCAATCCAAAACACGCCCGTAGAGGGGACTCTGATGAGCAGACAAGACCTAGTTTGGGGCATGTAGGGCCTTTCTAGGCAGAGTTATGGGCCGGACAAAAAGGGAAGAGAAATATGGTCGAAAATCTTAAAATCCAATCCAAAACACGCCCGTAGAGAGGAGTCTGATGAGCAGACCAGACCAAGTTTGGGGCATGTAGGGCCTTTCTAGGCAGAGTTATGGGCTGGACAAAAAGGGAAGACAAATATGGTCAAAAATCTTAAAATCCAATCCAAAACACGCCCGTAGAGAGGACTCTGATGAGAAGACCAGACCAAGTTTGGGGGCATGTAGGGCCTTTCTAGGCAGAGTTATGAGCCGGACAAAAAGGGAAGACAAATATGGTCAAAAATCTTAAAATCCAATCCAAAACACGCCCGTAGAGAGGACTCTGATGAGCAGACCAGACCAAGATTGGTGCATTTCACGACAGGCTTGTTGTATTCCTTCTTGCCATGAAATGCACCCCCTGCTAACTCTGACTAGGAAAGTGTCACATACCTGAAACTTTCTGTGGTCACTCATAGTAGTGCCCTCAGTGTACAGTAAGAATTATTTGATGCTGGGATATACAGAACAGACAATAAAGGGGAGTGCATTTAAAAAATATGGTAAAAAATATCAAAATCCTCTCCAAAACACTCCCGTAGAGGGGACTCTGATGAGCAGACCAGACCAAGTTTGGGGCATGTAGGGCCTTTCTAGGCAGAGTTATGGGCCGGACAAAAAGGGAAGTCAAATATGGTCAATTTAAAACAAAATCCAATCCAAAACACGCCCGTAGAGGGGACTCTGATGAGCAGACCAGATCTAGTTTGTGGCATGTAGGGCCTTTCTAGGCAGAGTTATGGGCCGGACAAAAAGGGAAGTCAAATATGGTCAATTTAAAACAAAATCCAATCCAAAACACGCCCGTAGAGGGGAGTCTGATGAGCAGACCAGACCAAGTTTGGGGCATGTAGGGCCTTTCTAGGCAGAGTTATGGGCTGGACAAAAAGGGAAGACAAATATGGTCAAAAATCTTAAAATCCAATCCAAAACACGCCCGTAGAGAGGACTCTGATGAGAAGACCAGACCAAGTTTGGGGCATGTAGGGCCTTTCTAGGCAGAGTTATGAGCCGGACAAAAAGGGAAGACAAATATGGTCAAAAATCTTAAAATCCAATCCAAAACACGCCCGTAGAGAGGACTCTGATGAGCAGACCAGACCAAGATTGGTGCATTTCACGACAGGCTTGTTGTATTCCTTCTTGCCATGAAATGCACCCCCTGCTAACTCTGACTAGGAAAGTGTCACATACCTGAAACTTTCTGTGGTCACTCATACTAGTGCCCTCAGTGTACAGTAAGAATTATTTGATGCTGGGATATACAGAACAGACAATAAAGGGGAGTGCATTTAAAAAATATGGTAAAAAATATCAAAATCCTCTCCAAAACACTCCCGTAGAGGGGACTCTGATGAGCAGACCAGACCAAGTTTGGGGCATGTAGGGCCTTTCTAGGCAGAGTTATGGGCCGGACAATAAGGGAAGACAAATATGGTCAAAAATCTTGAAATCCAATCCAAAACACGCCCGTAGAGGGGACTCTGATGAGCAGACCAGACCAACTTTGGGGCATGTAGGGCCTTTCTAGGCAGAGTTATGGGCCGGACAAAAAGGGAAGACAAATATGGTCAATTTAAAACAAAATCCAATCCAAAACACGCCCGTAGAGGGGACTCTGATGAGCAGACAAGACCTAGTTTGGGGCATGTAGGGCCTTTCTAGGCAGAGTTATGGGCCGGACAAAAAGGGAAGAGAAATATGGTCGAAAATCTTAAAATCCAATCCAAAACACGCCCGTAGAGAGGAGTCTGATGAGCAGACCAGACCAAGTTTGGGGCATGTAGGGCCTTTCTAGGCAGAGTTATGGGCTGGACAAAAAGGGAAGACAAATATGGTCAAAAATCTTAAAATCCAATCCAAAACACGCCCGTAGAGAGGACTCTGATGAGAAGACCAGACCAAGTTTGGGGCATGTAGGGCCTTTCTAGGCAGAGTTATGAGCCGGACAAAAAGGGAAGACAAATATGGTCAAAAATCTTAAAATCCAATCCAAAACACGCCCGTAGAGGGGACTCTGATGAGCAGACCAGACCAAGTTTGGGGCATGTAGGGCCTTTCTAGGCAGAGTTATGGGCCGGACAAAAAGGGAAGAGAAATATGGTCGGAAATCTTAAAATCCAATCCAAAACACGCCCGTAGAGGGGACTCTGATGAGCAGACCAGACCAAGTTTGGGGCATGTAGGGCCTTTCTAGGCAGAGTTATGGGCCGGACAAAAAGGGAAGAGAAATATGGTCGGAAATCTTAAAATCCAATCCAAAACACGCCCGTAGAGGGGACTCTGATGAGCAGACCAGACCAAGTTTGGGGCATGTAGGCCCTTTCTAGGCAGAGTTATGGGCCGGACAAAAAGGGAAGACAAATATGGTCAATTTAAAACAAAATCCAATCCAAAACACGCCCGTAGAGGTGACTCTGATGAGCAGACAAGACCTAGTTTGGGGCATGTAGGGCCTTTCTAGGCAGAGTTATGGGCCGGACAAAAAGGGAAGAGAAATATGGTCGAAAATCTTAAAATCCAATCCAAAACACGCCCGTAGAGGGGACTCTGATGAGCAGACCAGACCAAGTTTGGGGCATGTAGGGCCTTTCTAGGCAGAGTTATGGGCCGGACAAAAAGGGAAGAGAAATATGGTCGAAAATCTTAAAATCCAATCCAAAACACGCCCGTAGAGAGGACTCTGATGAGCAGACCAGACCAAGTTTGGGGCATGTAGGGCCTTTCTAGGCAGAGTTATGGGCCGGACAAAAAGGGAAGACAAATATGGTCAATTTAAAACAAAATCCAATCCAAAACACGCCCGTAGAGAGGACTCTGATGAGCAGACCAGACCAAGTTTGGGGCATGTAGGGCCTTTCTAGGCAGAGTTATGGGCCGGACAAAAAGGGAAGACAAATATGGTCGAAAATCTTAAAATCCAATCCAAAACACGCCCGTAGAGGGGACTCTGATGAGCAGACCAGACCAAGTTTGGGGCATGTAGGGCCTTTCTAGGCAGAGTTATGGGCCGGACAAAAAGGGAAGACAAATATGGTCAAAAATCTTAAAATCCAATCCAAAACACGCCCGTAGAGGGGACTCTGATGAGCAGACCAGACCAAGTTTGGGGCATGTAGGGCCTTTCTAGGCAGAGTTATGGGCCGGACAAAAAGGGAAGAGAAATATGGTCGGAAATCTTAAAATCCAATCCAAAACACGCCCGTAGAGGGGACTCTGATGAGCAGACCAGACCAAGTTTGGGGCATGTAGGGCCTTTCTAGGCAGAGTTATGGGCCGGACAAAAAGGGAAGAGAAATATGGTCGGAAATCTTAAAATCCAATCCAAAACACGCCCGTAGAGGGGACTCTGATGAGCAGACCAGACCAAGTTTGGGGCATGTAGGCCCTTTCTAGGCAGAGTTATGGGCCGGACAAAAAGGGAAGACAAATATGGTCAATTTAAAACAAAATCCAATCCAAAACACGCCCGTAGAGGGGACTCTGATGAGCAGACAAGACCTAGTTTGGTGCATTTCACGACAGGCTTGTTGTATTCCTTCTTGCCATGAAATGCACCCCCTGCTAACTCTGACTAGGAAAGTGTCACATACCTGAAACTTACTGTGGTCACTCATACAAGTGCCCTCAGTGTACAGTAAGAATCATTTGATGCTGGGATATACAGAACAGACAATAAAGGGGGGTGCATTTAAAAAATATGGTAAAAAATATCAAAATCCTGTCGAAAACACTCCCGTAGAGGGGACTCTGATGAGCAGACCAGACCAAGTTTGGGGCATGTAGGGCCTTTCTAGGCAGAGTTATGGGCCGGACAAAAAGGGAAGACAAATATGGTCAAAAATCTTGAAATCCAATCCAAAACATGCCCGTAGAGGGGACTCTGATGAGCAGACCAGACCAAGTTTGGTGAATTTCACGACAGGCTTGTTGTATTCCTTCTTGCCATGAAATGCACCCCCTGCTAACTCTGACTAGGAAAGTGTCACATACCTGAAACTTTCTGTGGTCACTCATACTAGTGCCCTCAGTGTACAGTAAGAATTATTTGATGCTGGGATATACAGAACAGACAATAAAGGGGAGTGCATTTAAAAAATATGGTAAAAAATATCAAAATCCTCTCCAAAACACTCCCGTAGAGGGGACTCTGATGAGCAGACCAGACCAAGTTTGGGGCATGTAGGGCCTTTCTAGGCAGAGTTATGGGCCGGACAAAAAGGGAAGACAAATATGGTCAAAAATCTTGAAATCCAATCCAAAACACGCCCGTAGAGGGGACTCTGATGAGCAGACCAGACCAAGTTTGGGGCATGTAGGGCCTTTCTAGGCAGAGTTATGGGCCGCACAAAAAGGGAAGACAAATATGGTCAAAAATCTTGAAATCCAATCCAAAACACGCCCGTAGAGGGGACTCTGATGAGCAGACCAGACCAAGTTTGGGGCATGTAGGGCCTTTCTAGGCAGAGTTATGGGCCGGACAAAAAGGGAAGAGAAATATGGTCGAAAATCTTAAAATCCAATCCAAAACACGCCCGTAGAGAGGACTCTGATGAGCAGACCAGACCAAGTTTGGGGCATGTAGGGCCTTTCTAGGCAGAGTTATGGGCCGGACAAAAAGGGAAGACAAATATGGTCGAAAATCTTAAAATCCAATCCAAAACACGCCCGTAGAGGGGACTCTGATGAGCAGACCAGACCAAGTTTGGGGCATGTAGGGCCTTTCTAGGCAGAGTTATGGGCCGGACAAAAAGGGAAGACAAATATGGTCAAAAATCTTAAAATCCAATCCAAAACACGCCCGTAGAGGGGACTCTGATGAGCAGACCAGACCAAGTTTGGGGCATGTAGGGCCTTTCTAGGCAGAGTTATGGGCCGGACAAAAAGGGAAGAGAAATATGGTCGGAAATCTTAAAATCCAATCCAAAACATGCCCGTAGAGGGGACTCTGATGAGCAGACCAGACCAAGTTTGGGGCATGTAGGGCCTTTCTAGGCAGAGTTATGGGCCGGACAAAAAGGGAAGAGAAATATGGTCGGAAATCTTAAAATCCAATCCAAAACACGCCCGTAGAGGGGACTCTGATGAGCAGACCAGACCAAGTTTGGGGCATGTAGGGCCTTTCTAGGCAGAGTTATGGGCCGGACAAAAAGGGAAGAGAAATATGGTCGAAAATCTTAAAATCCAATCCAAAACACGCCCGTAGAGAGGACTCTGATGAGCAGACCAGACCAAGTTTGGGGCATGTAGGGCCTTTCTAGGCAGAGTTATGGGCCGGACAAAAAGGGAAGACAAATATGGTCAAAAATCTTAAAATCCAATCCAAAACACGCCCGTAGAGAGGACTCTGATGAGCAGACCAGACCAAGTTTGGGGCATGTAGGGCCTTTCTAGGCAGAGTTATGGGCCGGACAAAAAGGGAAGACAAATATGGTCAAAAATCTTAAAATCCAATCCAAAACACGCCCGTAGAGAGGACTCTGATGAGCAGACCAGACCAAGTTTGGTGCATTTCACGACAGGCTTGTTGTATTCCTTCTTGCCATGAAATGCACCCCCTGCTAACTCTGACTAGGAAAGTGTCACATACCTGAAACTTACTGTGGTCACTCATACAAGTGCCCTCAGTGTACAGTAAGAATCATTTGATGCTGGGATATACAGAACAGACAATAAAGGGGGGTGCATTTAAAAAATATGGTAAAAAATATCAAAATCCTGTCGAAAACACTCCCGTAGAGGGGACTCTGATGAGCAGACCAGACCAAGTTTGGGGCATGTAGGCCCTTTCTAGGCAGAGTTATGGGCCGGACAAAAAGGGAAGACAAATATGGTCAATTTAAAACAAAATCCAATCCAAAACACGCCCGTAGAGAGGACTCTGATGAGCAGACCAGACCAAGTTTGGGGCATGTAGGGCCTTTCTAGGCAGAGTTATGGGCCGGACAAAAAGGGAAGACAAATATGGTCGAAAATCTTAAAATCCAATCCAAAACACGCCCGTAGAGGGGACTCTGATGAGCAGACCAGACCAAGTTTGGGGCATGTAGGGCCTTTCTAGGCAGAGTTATGGGCCGGACAAAAAGGGAAGACAAATATGGTCAAAAATCTTAAAATCCAATCCAAAACACGCCCGTAGAGGGGACTCTGATGAGCAGACCAGACCAAGTTTGGGGCATGTAGGGCCTTTCTAGGCAGAGTTATGGGCCGGACAAAAAGGGAAGAGAAATATGGTCGGAAATCTTAAAATCCAATCCAAAACACGCCCGTAGAGGGGACTCTGATGAGCAGACCAGACCAAGTTTGGGGCATGTAGGGCCTTTCTAGGCAGAGTTATGGGCCGGACAAAAAGGGAAGAGAAATATGGTCGGAAATCTTAAAATCCAATCCAAAACACGCCCGTAGAGGGGACTCTGATGAGCAGACCAGACCAAGTTTGGGGCATGTAGGCCCTTTCTAGGCAGAGTTATGGGCCGGACAAAAAGGGAAGACAAATATGGTCAATTTAAAACAAAATCCAATCCAAAACACGCCCGTAGAGGGGACTCTGATGAGCAGACAAGACCTAGTTTGGTGCATTTCACGACAGGCTTGTTGTATTCCTTCTTGCCATGAAATGCACCCCCTGCTAACTCTGACTAGGAAAGTGTCACATACCTGAAACTTACTGTGGTCACTCATACAAGTGCCCTCAGTGTACAGTAAGAATCATTTGATGCTGGGATATACAGAACAGACAATAAAGGGGGGTGCATTTAAAAAATATGGTAAAAAATATCAAAATCCTGTCGAAAACACTCCCGTAGAGGGGACTCTGATGAGCAGACCAGACCAAGTTTGGGGCATGTAGGGCCTTTCTAGGCAGAGTTATGGGCCGGACAAAAAGGGAAGACAAATATGGTCAAAAATCTTGAAATCCAATCCAAAACATGCCCGTAGAGGGGACTCTGATGAGCAGACCAGACCAAGTTTGGTGAATTTCACGACAGGCTTGTTGTATTCCTTCTTGCCATGAAATGCACCCCCTGCTAACTCTGACTAGGAAAGTGTCACATACCTGAAACTTTCTGTGGTCACTCATACTAGTGCCCTCAGTGTACAGTAAGAATTATTTGATGCTGGGATATACAGAACAGACAATAAAGGGGAGTGCATTTAAAAAATATGGTAAAAAATATCAAAATCCTCTCCAAAACACTCCCGTAGAGGGGACTCTGATGAGCAGACCAGACCAAGTTTGGGGCATGTAGGGCCTTTCTAGGCAGAGTTATGGGCCGGACAAAAAGGGAAGACAAATATGGTCAAAAATCTTGAAATCCAATCCAAAACACGCCCGTAGAGGGGACTCTGATGAGCAGACCAGACCAAGTTTGGGGCATGTAGGGCCTTTCTAGGCAGAGTTATGGGCCGCACAAAAAGGGAAGACAAATATGGTCAAAAATCTTGAAATCCAATCCAAAACACGCCCGTAGAGGGGACTCTGATGAGCAGACCAGACCAAGTTTGGGGCATGTAGGGCCTTTCTAGGCAGAGTTATGGGCCGGACAAAAAGGGAAGAGAAATATGGTCGAAAATCTTAAAATCCAATCCAAAACACGCCCGTAGAGAGGACTCTGATGAGCAGACCAGACCAAGTTTGGGGCATGTAGGGCCTTTCTAGGCAGAGTTATGGGCCGGACAAAAAGGGAAGACAAATATGGTCGAAAATCTTAAAATCCAATCCAAAACACGCCCGTAGAGGGGACTCTGATGAGCAGACCAGACCAAGTTTGGGGCATGTAGGGCCTTTCTAGGCAGAGTTATGGGCCGGACAAAAAGGGAAGACAAATATGGTCAAAAATCTTAAAATCCAATCCAAAACACGCCCGTAGAGGGGACTCTGATGAGCAGACCAGACCAAGTTTGGGGCATGTAGGGCCTTTCTAGGCAGAGTTATGGGCCGGACAAAAAGGGAAGAGAAATATGGTCGGAAATCTTAAAATCCAATCCAAAACATGCCCGTAGAGGGGACTCTGATGAGCAGACCAGACCAAGTTTGGGGCATGTAGGGCCTTTCTAGGCAGAGTTATGGGCCGGACAAAAAGGGAAGAGAAATATGGTCGGAAATCTTAAAATCCAATCCAAAACACGCCCGTAGAGGGGACTCTGATGAGCAGACCAGACCAAGTTTGGGGCATGTAGGCCCTTTCTAGGCAGAGTTATGGGCCGGACAAAAAGGGAAGACAAATATGGTCAATTTAAAACAAAATCCAATCCAAAACACGCCCGTAGAGGGGACTCTGATGAGCAGACAAGACCTAGTTTGGTGCATTTCACGACAGGCTTGTTGTATTCCTTCTTGCCATGAAATGCACCCCCTGCTAACTCTGACTAGGAAAGTGTCACATACCTGAAACTTACTGTGGTCACTCATACAAGTGCCCTCAGTGTACAGTAAGAATCATTTGATGCTGGGATATACAGAACAGACAATAAAGGGGGGTGCATTTAAAAAATATGGTAAAAAATATCAAAATCCTGTCGAAAACACTCCCGTAGAGGGGACTCTGATGAGCAGACCAGACCAAGTTTGGGGCATGTAGGGCCTTTCTAGGCAGAGTTATGGGCCGGACAAAAAGGGAAGACAAATATGGTCAAAAATCTTGAAATCCAATCCAAAACATGCCCGTAGAGGGGACTCTGATGAGCAGACCAGACCAAGTTTGGTGAATTTCACGACAGGCTTGTTGTATTCCTTCTTGCCATGAAATGCACCCCCTGCTAACTCTGACTAGGAAAGTGTCACATACCTGAAACTTTCTGTGGTCACTCATACTAGTGCCCTCAGTGTACAGTAAGAATTATTTGATGCTGGGATATACAGAACAGACAATAAAGGGGAGTGCATTTAAAAAATATGGTAAAAAATATCAAAATCCTCTCCAAAACACTCCCGTAGAGGGGACTCTGATGAGCAGACCAGACCAAGTTTGGGGCATGTAGGGCCTTTCTAGGCAGAGTTATGGGCCGGACAAAAAGGGAAGAGAAATATGGTCGAAAATCTTAAAATCCAATCCAAAACACGCCCGTAGAGAGGACTCTGATGAGCAGACCAGACCAAGTTTGGGGCATGTAGGGCCTTTCTAGGCAGAGTTATGGGCCGGACAAAAAGGGAAGACAAATATGGTCGAAAATCTTAAAATCCAATCCAAAACACGCCCGTAGAGGGGACTCTGATGAGCAGACCAGACCAAGTTTGGGGCATGTAGGGCCTTTCTAGGCAGAGTTATGGGCCGGACAAAAAGGGAAGACAAATATGGTCAAAAATCTTAAAATCCAATCCAAAACACGCCCGTAGAGGGGACTCTGATGAGCAGACCAGACCAAGTTTGGGGCATGTAGGGCCTTTCTAGGCAGAGTTATGGGCCGGACAAAAAGGGAAGAGAAATATGGTCGGAAATCTTAAAATCCAATCCAAAACACGCCCGTAGAGGGGACTCTGATGAGCAGACCAGACCAAGTTTGGGGCATGTAGGGCCTTTCTAGGCAGAGTTATGGGCCGGACAAAAAGGGAAGAGAAATATGGTCGGAAATCTTAAAATCCAATCCAAAACACGCCCGTAGAGGGGACTCTGATGAGCAGACCAGACCAAGTTTGGGGCATGTAGGCCCTTTCTAGGCAGAGTTATGGGCCGGACAAAAAGGGAAGACAAATATGGTCAATTTAAAACAAAATCCAATCCAAAACACGCCCGTAGAGGGGACTCTGATGAGCAGACAAGACCTAGTTTGGTGCATTTCACGACAGGCTTGTTGTATTCCTTCTTGCCATGAAATGCACCCCCTGCTAACTCTGACTAGGAAAGTGTCACATACCTGAAACTTACTGTGGTCACTCATACAAGTGCCCTCAGTGTACAGTAAGAATCATTTGATGCTGGGATATACAGAACAGACAATAAAGGGGGGTGCATTTAAAAAATATGGTAAAAAATATCAAAATCCTGTCGAAAACACTCCCGTAGAGGGGACTCTGATGAGCAGACCAGACCAAGTTTGGGGCATGTAGGGCCTTTCTAGGCAGAGTTATGGGCCGGACAAAAAGGGAAGACAAATATGGTCAAAAATCTTGAAATCCAATCCAAAACATGCCCGTAGAGGGGACTCTGATGAGCAGACCAGACCAAGTTTGGTGAATTTCACGACAGGCTTGTTGTATTCCTTCTTGCCATGAAATGCACCCCCTGCTAACTCTGACTAGGAAAGTGTCACATACCTGAAACTTTCTGTGGTCACTCATACTAGTGCCCTCAGTGTACAGTAAGAATTATTTGATGCTGGGATATACAGAACAGACAATAAAGGGGAGTGCATTTAAAAAATATGGTAAAAAATATCAAAATCCTCTCCAAAACACTCCCGTAGAGGGGACTCTGATGAGCAGACCAGACCAAGTTTGGGGCATGTAGGGCCTTTCTAGGCAGAGTTATGGGCCGGACAAAAAGGGAAGTCAAATATGGTCAAAAATCTTAAAATCCAATCCAAAACACTCCCGTACAGGGGACTCTGATGAGGAGACCAGACCAAGTTTGGGGCATGTAGGGCCTTTCTAGGCAGAGTTATGGGCCGCACAAAAAGGGAAGACAAATATGGTCAAAAATCTTGAAATCCAATCCATAACACGCCCGTAGAGGGGACTCTGATGAGCAGACCAGACCAAGTTTGGGGCATGTAGGGCCTTTCTAGGCAGAGTTATGGGCCGGACAAAAAGGGAAGACAAATATGGTCGAAAATCTTAAAATCCAATCCAAAACACGCCCGTAGAGAGGACTCTGATGAGCAGACCAGACCAAGTTTGGGGCATGTAGGGCCTTTCTAGGCAGAGTTATGGGCCGGACAAAAAGGGAAGACAAATATGGTCAAAAATCTTAAAATCCAATCCAAAACACGCCCGTAGAGAGGACTCTGATGAGCAGACCAGACCAAGTTTGGTGCATTTCATGACAGGCTTGTTGTATTCCTTTTTGCCATGAAATGCACCCCCTGCTAACTCTGACTAGGAAAGTGTCACATACCTGAAACTTACTGTGGTCACTCATACAAGTGCCCTCAGTGTACAGTAAGAATCATTTGATGCTGGGATATACAGAACAGACAATAAAGGGGGGTGCATTTAAAAAATATGGTAAAAAATATCAAAATCCTCTCCAAAACACTCCCGTAGAGGGGACTCTGATGAGCAGACCAGACCAAGTTTGGGGCATGTAGGGCCTTTCTAGGCAGAGTTATGGGCCGGACAAAAAGGGAAGAGAAATATGGTCGAAAATCTTAAAATCCAATCCAAAACACGCCCGTAGAGAGGACTCTGATGAGCAGACCAGACCAAGTTTGGGGCATGTAGGGCCTTTCTAGGCAGAGTTATGGGCCGGACAAAAAGGGAAGACAAATATGGTCGAAAATCTTAAAATCCAATCCAAAACACGCCCGTAGAGGGGACTCTGATGAGCAGACCAGACCAAGTTTGGGGCATGTAGGCCCTTTCTAGGCAGAGTTATGGGCCGGACAAAAAGGGAAGACAAATATGGTCAATTTAAAACAAAATCCAATCCAAAACACGCCCGTAGAGGGGACTCTGATGAGCAGACAAGACCTAGTTTGGTGCATTTCACGACAGGCTTGTTGTATTCCTTCTTGCCATGAAATGCACCCCCTGCTAACTCTGACTAGGAAAGTGTCACATACCTGAAACTTACTGTGGTCACTCATACAAGTGCCCTCAGTGTACAGTAAGAATCATTTGATGCTGGGATATACAGAACAGACAATAAAGGGGGGTGCATTTAAAAAATATGGTAAAAAATATCAAAATCCTGTCGAAAACACTCCCGTAGAGGGGACTCTGATGAGCAGACCAGACCAAGTTTGGGGCATGTAGGGCCTTTCTAGGCAGAGTTATGGGCCGGACAAAAAGGGAAGACAAATATGGTCAAAAATCTTGAAATCCAATCCAAAACATGCCCGTAGAGGGGACTCTGATGAGCAGACCAGACCAAGTTTGGTGAATTTCACGACAGGCTTGTTGTATTCCTTCTTGCCATGAAATGCACCCCCTGCTAACTCTGACTAGGAAAGTGTCACATACCTGAAACTTTCTGTGGTCACTCATACTAGTGCCCTCAGTGTACAGTAAGAATTATTTGATGCTGGGATATACAGAACAGACAATAAAGGGGAGTGCATTTAAAAAATATGGTAAAAAATATCAAAATCCTCTCCAAAACACTCCCGTAGAGGGGACTCTGATGAGCAGACCAGACCAAGTTTGGGGCATGTAGGGCCTTTCTAGGCAGAGTTATGGGCCGGACAAAAAGGGAAGTCAAATATGGTCAAAAATCTTAAAATCCAATCCAAAACACTCCCGTACAGGGGACTCTGATGAGGAGACCAGACCAAGTTTGGGGCATGTAGGGCCTTTCTAGGCAGAGTTATGGGCCGCACAAAAAGGGAAGACAAATATGGTCAAAAATCTTGAAATCCAATCCAAAACACGCCCGTAGAGGGGACTCTGATGAGCAGACCAGACCAAGTTTGGGGCATGTAGGGCCTTTCTAGGCAGAGTTATGGGCCGGACAAAAAGGGAAGACAAATATGGTCGAAAATCTTAAAATCCAATCCAAAACACGCCCGTAGAGAGGACTCTGATGAGCAGACCAGACCAAGTTTGGGGCATGTAGGGCCTTTCTAGGCAGAGTTATGGGCCGGACAAAAAGGGAAGACAAATATGGTCAAAAATCTTAAAATCCAATCCAAAACACGCCCGTAGAGAGGACTCTGATGAGCAGACCAGACCAAGTTTGGTGCATTTCACGACAGGCTTGTTGTATTCCTTTTTGCCATGAAATGCACCCCCTGCTAACTCTGACTAGGAAAGTGTCACATACCTGAAACTTACTGTGGTCACTCATACAAGTGCCCTCAGTGTACAGTAAGAATCATTTGATGCTGGGATATACAGAACAGACAATAAAGGGGGGTGCATTTAAAAAATATGGTAAAAAATATCAAAATCCTCTCCAAAACACTCCCGTAGAGGGGACTCTGATGAGCAGACCAGACCAAGTTTGGGGCATGTAGGGCCTTTCTAGGCAGAGTTATGGGCCGGACAAAAAGGGAAGAGAAATATGGTCGAAAATCTTAAAATCCAATCCAAAACACGCCCGTAGAGAGGACTCTGATGAGCAGACCAGACCAAGTTTGGGGCATGTAGGGCCTTTCTAGGCAGAGTTATGGGCCGGACAAAAAGGGAAGACAAATATGGTCGAAAATCTTAAAATCCAATCCAAAACACGCCCGTAGAGGGGACTCTGATGAGCAGACCAGACCAAGTTTGGGGCATGTAGGGCCTTTCTAGGCAGAGTTATGGGCCGGACAAAAAGGGAAGACAAATATGGTCAAAAATCTTAAAATCCAATCCAAAACACGCCCGTAGAGGGGACTCTGATGAGCAGACCAGACCAAGTTTGGGGCATGTAGGGCCTTTCTAGGCAGAGTTATGGGCCGGACAAAAAGGGAAGAGAAATATGGTCGGAAATCTTAAAATCCAATCCAAAACACGCCCGTAGAGGGGACTCTGATGAGCAGACCAGACCAAGTTTGGGGCATGTAGGGCCTTTCTAGGCAGAGTTATGGGCCGGACAAAAAGGGAAGAGAAATATGGTCGGAAATCTTAAAATCCAATCCAAAACACGCCCGTAGAGGGGACTCTGATGAGCAGACCAGACCAAGTTTGGGGCATGTAGGCCCTTTCTAGGCAGAGTTATGGGCCGGACAAAAAGGGAAGACAAATATGGTCAATTTAAAACAAAATCCAATCCAAAACACGCCCGTAGAGGGGACTCTGATGAGCAGACAAGACCTAGTTTGGTGCATTTCACGACAGGCTTGTTGTATTCCTTCTTGCCATGAAATGCACCCCCTGCTAACTCTGACTAGGAAAGTGTCACATACCTGAAACTTACTGTGGTCACTCATACAAGTGCCCTCAGTGTACAGTAAGAATCATTTGATGCTGGGATATACAGAACAGACAATAAAGGGGGGTGCATTTAAAAAATATGGTAAAAAATATCAAAATCCTGTCGAAAACACTCCCGTAGAGGGGACTCTGATGAGCAGACCAGACCAAGTTTGGGGCATGTAGGGCCTTTCTAGGCAGAGTTATGGGCCGGACAAAAAGGGAAGACAAATATGGTCAAAAATCTTGAAATCCAATCCAAAACATGCCCGTAGAGGGGACTCTGATGAGCAGACCAGACCAAGTTTGGTGAATTTCACGACAGGCTTGTTGTATTCCTTCTTGCCATGAAATGCACCCCCTGCTAACTCTGACTAGGAAAGTGTCACATACCTGAAACTTTCTGTGGTCACTCATACTAGTGCCCTCAGTGTACAGTAAGAATTATTTGATGCTGGGATATACAGAACAGACAATAAAGGGGAGTGCATTTAAAAAATATGGTAAAAAATATCAAAATCCTCTCCAAAACACTCCCGTAGAGGGGACTCTGATGAGCAGACCAGACCAAGTTTGGGGCATGTAGGGCCTTTCTAGGCAGAGTTATGGGCCGGACAAAAAGGGAAGTCAAATATGGTCAAAAATCTTAAAATCCAATCCAAAACACTCCCGTACAGGGGACTCTGATGAGGAGACCAGACCAAGTTTGGGGCATGTAGGGCCTTTCTAGGCAGAGTTATGGGCCGCACAAAAAGGGAAGACAAATATGGTCAAAAATCTTGAAATCCAATCCAAAACACGCCCGTAGAGGGGACTCTGATGAGCAGACCAGACCAAGTTTGGGGCATGTAGGGCCTTTCTAGGCAGAGTTATGGGCCGGACAAAAAGGGAAGACAAATATGGTCGAAAATCTTAAAATCCAATCCAAAACACGCCCGTAGAGAGGACTCTGATGAGCAGACCAGACCAAGTTTGGGGCATGTAGGGCCTTTCTAGGCAGAGTTATGGGCCGGACAAAAAGGGAAGACAAATATGGTCAAAAATCTTAAAATCCAATCCAAAACACGCCCGTAGAGAGGACTCTGATGAGCAGACCAGACCAAGTTTGGTGCATTTCACGACAGGCTTGTTGTATTCCTTTTTGCCATGAAATGCACCCCCTGCTAACTCTGACTAGGAAAGTGTCACATACCTGAAACTTACTGTGGTCACTCATACAAGTGCCCTCAGTGTACAGTAAGAATCATTTGATGCTGGGATATACAGAACAGACAATAAAGGGGGGTGCATTTAAAAAATATGGTAAAAAATATCAAAATCCTGTCCAAAACACTCCCGTAGAGGGGACTCTGATGAGCAGACCAGACCAAGTTTGGGGCATGTAGGGCCTTTCTAGGCAGAGTTATGGGCCGGACAAAAAGGGAAGACAAATATGGTCAAAAATCTTGAAATCCAATCCAAAACACGCCCGTAGAGGGGACTCTGTTGAGCAGACCAGACCAACTTTGGGGCATGTAGGGCCTTTCTAGGCAGAGTTATGGGCTGGACAAAAAGGGAAGACAAATATGGTCAAAAATCCTAAAATCCAATCCAAAACACGCCCGTAGAGAGGAGTCTGATGAGCAGACCAGACCAAGTTTGGGGCATGTAGGGCCTTTCTAGGCAGAGTTATGGGCTGGACAAAAAGGGAAGACAAATATGGTCAAAAATCTTAAAATCCAATCCAAAACACGCCCGTAGAGAGGACTCTGATGAGAAGACCAGACCAAGTTTGGGGCATGTAGGGCCTTTCTAGGCAGAGTTATGAGCCGGACAAAAAGGGAAGACAAATATGGTCAAAAATCTTAAAATCCAATCCAAAACACGCCCGTAGAGAGGACTCTGATGAGCAGACCAGACCAAGATTGGTGCATTTCACGACAGGCTTGTTGTATTCCTTCTTGCCATGAAATGCACCCCCTGCTAACTCTGACTAGGAAAGTGTCACATACCTGAAACTTTCTGTGGTCACTCATACTAGTGCCCTCAGTGTACAGTAAGAATTATTTGATGCTGGGATATACAGAACAGACAATAAAGGGGAGTGCATTTAAAAAATATGGTAAAAAATATCAAAATCCTCTCCAAAACACTCCCGTAGAGGGGACTCTGATGAGCAGACCAGACCAAGTTTGGGGCATGTAGGGCCTTTCTAGGCAGAGTTATGGGCCGGACAAAAAGGGAAGACAAATATGGTCAAAAATCTTGAAATCCAATCCAAAACACGCCCGTAGAGGGGACTCTGATGAGCAGACCAGACCAAGTTTGGGGCATGTAGGGCCTTTCTAGGCAGAGTTATGGGCCGCACAAAAAGGGAAGACAAATATGGTCAAAAATCTTGAAATCCAATCCAAAACACGCCCGTAGAGGGGACTCTGATGAGCAGACCAGACCAAGTTTGGGGCATGTAGGGCCTTTCTAGGCAGAGTTATGGGCCGGACAAAAAGGGAAGACAAATATGGTCGAAAATCTTAAAATCCAATCCAAAACACGCCCGTAGAGAGGACTCTGATGAGCAGACCAGACCAAGTTTGGGGCATGTAGGGCCTTTCTAGGCAGAGTTATGGGCCGGACAAAAAGGGAAGACAAATATGGTCGAAAATCTTAAAATCCAATCCAAAACACGCCCGTAGAGGGGACTCTGATGAGCAGACCAGACCAAGTTTGGGGCATGTAGGGCCTTTCTAGGCAGAGTTATGGGCCGGACAAAAAGGGAAGACAAATATGGTCAATTTAAAACAAAATCCAATCCAAAACACGCCCGTAGAGGGGACTCTGATGAGCAGACAAGACCTAGTTTGGGGCATGTAGGGCCTTTCTAGGCAGAGTTATGGGCCGGACAAAAAGGGAAGAGAAATATGGTCGAAAATCTTAAAATCCAATCCAAAACACGCCCGTAGAGGGGACTCTGATGAGCAGACCAGACCAAGTTTGGGGCATGTAGGGCCTTTCTAGGCAGAGTTATGGGCCGGACAAAAAGGGAAGAGAAATATGGTCGAAAATCTTAAAATCCAATCCAAAACACGCCCGTAGAGAGGACTCTGATGAGCAGACCAGACCAAGTTTGGGGCATGTAGGGCCTTTCTAGGCAGAGTTATGGGCCGGACAAAAAGGGAAGACAAATATGGTCAAAAATCTTAAAATCCAATCCAAAACACGCCCGTAGAGAGGACTCTGATGAGCAGACCAGACCAAGTTTGGTGCATTTCACGACAGGCTTGTTGTATTCCTTCTTGCCATGAAATGCACCCCCTGCTAACTCTGACTAGGAAAGTGTCACATACCTGAAACTTACTGTGGTCACTCATACAAGTGCCCTCAGTGTACAGTAAGAATCATTTGATGCTGGGATATACAGAACAGACAATAAAGGGGGGTGCATTTAAAAAATATGGTAAAAAATATCAAAATCCTGTCGAAAACACTCCCGTAGAGGGGACTCTGATGAGCAGACCAGACCAAGTTTGGGGCATGTAGGGCCTTTCTAGGCAGAGTTATGGGCCGGACAAAAAGGGAAGACAAATATGGTCAAAATCTTGAAATCCAATCCAAAACATGCCCGTAGAGGGGACTCTGATGAGCAGACCAGACCAAGTTTGGTGAATTTCACGACAGGCTTGTTGTATTCCTTCTTGCCATGAAATGCACCCCCTGCTAACTCTGACTAGGAAAGTGTCACATACCTGAAACTTTCTGTGGTCACTCATACTAGTGCCCTCAGTGTACAGTAAGAATTATTTGATGCTGGGATATACAGAACAGACAATAAAGGGGAGTGCATTTAAAAAATATGGTAAAAAATATCAAAATCCTCTCCAAAACACTCCCGTAGAGGGGACTCTGATGAGCAGACCAGACCAAGTTTGGGGCATGTAGGGCCTTTCTAGGCAGAGTTATGGGCCGGACAAAAAGGGAAGTCAAATATGGTCAAAAATCTTAAAATCCAATCCAAAACACTCCCGTACAGGGGACTCTGATGAGGAGACCAGACCAAGTTTGGGGCATGTAGGGCCTTTCTAGGCAGAGTTATGGGCCGCACAAAAAGGGAAGACAAATATGGTCAAAAATCTTGAAATCCAATCCAAAACACGCCCGTAGAGGGGACTCTGATGAGCAGACCAGACCAAGTTTGGGGCATGTAGGGCCTTTCTAGGCAGAGTTATGGGCCGGACAAAAAGGGAAGACAAATATGGTCGAAAATCTTAAAATCCAATCCAAAACACGCCCGTAGAGAGGACTCTGATGAGCAGACCAGACCAAGATTGGTGCATTTCACGACAGGCTTGTTGTATTCCTTCTTGCCATGAAATGCACCCCCTGCTAACTCTGACTAGGAAAGTGTCACATACCTGAAACTTTCTGTGGTCACTCATACTAGTGCCCTCAGTGTACAGTAAGAATTATTTGATGCTGGGATATACAGAACAGACAATAAAGGGGAGTGCATTTAAAAAATATGGTAAAAAATATCAAAATCCTCTCCAAAACACTCCCGTAGAGGGGACTCTGATGAGCAGACCAGACCAAGTTTGGGGCATGTAGGGCCTTTCTAGGCAGAGTTATGGGCCGGACAAAAAGGGAAGACAAATATGGTCGAAAATCTTAAAATCCAATCCAAAACACGCCCGTAGAGAGGACTCTGATGAGCAGACCAGACCAAGATTGGTGCATTTCACGACAGGCTTGTTGTATTCCTTCTTGCCATGAAATGCACCCCCTGCTAACTCTGACTAGGAAAGTGTCACATACCTGAAACTTTCTGTGGTCACTCATACTAGTGCCCTCAGTGTACAGTAAGAATTATTTGATGCTGGGATATACAGAACAGACAATAAAGGGGAGTGCATTTAAAAAATATGGTAAAAAATATCAAAATCCTCTCCAAAACACTCCCGTAGAGGGGACTCTGATGAGCAGACCAGACCAAGTTTGGGGCATGTAGGGCCTTTCTAGGCAGAGTTATGGGCCGGACAAAAAGGGAAGACAAATATGGTCGAAAATCTTAAAATCCAATCCAAAACACGCCCGTAGAGAGGACTCTGATGAGCAGACCAGACCAAGATTGGTGCATTTCACGACAGGCTTGTTGTATTCCTTCTTGCCATGAAATGCACCCCCTGCTAACTCTGACTAGGAAAGTGTCACATACCTGAAACTTTCTGTGGTCACTCATACTAGTGCCCTCAGTGTACAGTAAGAATTATTTGATGCTGGGATATACAGAACAGACAATAAAGGGGAGTGCATTTAAAAAATATGGTAAAAAATATCAAAATCCTCTCCAAAACACTCCCGTAGAGGGGACTCTGATGAGCAGACCAGACCAAGTTTGGGGCATGTAGGGCCTTTCTAGGCAGAGTTATGGGCCGGACAAAAAGGGAAGACAAATATGGTCGAAAATCTTAAAATCCAATCCAAAACACGCCCGTAGAGAGGACTCTGATGAGCAGACCAGACCAAGATTGGTGCATTTCACGACAGGCTTGTTGTATTCCTTCTTGCCATGAAATGCACCCCCTGCTAACTCTGACTAGGAAAGTGTCACATACCTGAAACTTTCTGTGGTCACTCATACTAGTGCCCTCAGTGTACAGTAAGAATTATTTGATGCTGGGATATACAGAACAGACAATAAAGGGGAGTGCATTTAAAAAATATGGTAAAAAATATCAAAATCCTCTCCAAAACACTCCCGTAGAGGGGACTCTGATGAGCAGACCAGACCAAGTTTGGGGCATGTAGGGCCTTTCTAGGCAGAGTTATGGGCCGGACAAAAAGGGAAGACAAATATGGTCAAAAATCTTGAAATCCAATCCAAAACACGCCCGTAGAGGGGACTCTGATGAGCAGACCAGACCAAGTTTGGGGCATGTAGGGCCTTTCTAGGCAGAGTTATGGGCCGCACAAAAAGGGAAGACAAATATGGTCAAAAATCTTGAAATCCAATCCAAAACACGCCCGTAGAGGGGACTCTGATGAGCAGACCAGACCAAGTTTGGGGCATGTAGGGCCTTTCTAGGCAGAGTTATGGGCCGGACAAAAAGGGAAGAGAAATATGGTCGAAAATCTTAAAATCCAATCCAAAACACGCCCGTAGAGAGGACTCTGATGAGCAGACCAGACCAAGTTTGGGGCATGTAGGGCCTTTCTAGGCAGAGTTATGGGCCGGACAAAAAGGGAAGACAAATATGGTCAAAAATCTTAAAATCCAATCCAAAACACGCCCGTAGAGGGGACTCTGATGAGCAGACCAGACCAAGTTTGGGGCATGTAGGGCCTTTCTAGGCAGAGTTATGGGCCGGACAAAAAGGGAAGAGAAATATGGTCGGAAATCTTAAAATCCAATCCAAAACACGCCCGTAGAGGGGACTCTGATGAGCAGACCAGACCAAGTTTGGGGCATGTAGGGCCTTTCTAGGCAGAGTTATGGGCCGGACAAAAAGGGAAGAGAAATATGGTCGGAAATCTTAAAATCCAATCCAAAACACGCCCGTAGAGGGGACTCTGATGAGCAGACCAGACCAAGTTTGGGGCATGTAGGCCCTTTCTAGGCAGAGTTATGGGCCGGACAAAAAGGGAAGACAAATATGGTCAATTTAAAACAAAATCCAATCCAAAACACGCCCGTAGAGGGGACTCTGATGAGCAGACAAGAACTAGTTTGGGGCATGTAGGGCCTTTCTAGGCAGAGTTATGGGCCGGACAAAAAGGGAAGAGAAATATGGTCGAAAATCTTAAAATCCAATCCAAAACACGCCCGTAGAGGGGACTCTGATGAGCAGACCAGACCAAGTTTGGGGCATGTAGGGCCTTTCTAGGCAGAGTTATGGGCCGGACAAAAAGGGAAGAGAAATATGGTCGAAAATCTTAAAATCCAATCCAAAACACGCCCGTAGAGAGGACTCTGATGAGCAGACCAGACCAAGTTTGGGGCATGTAGGGCCTTTCTAGGCAGAGTTATGGGCCGGACAAAAAGGGAAGACAAATATGGTCAAAAATCTTGAAATCCAATCCAAAACATGCCCGTAGAGGGGACTCTGATGAGCAGACCAGACCAAGTTTGGTGAATTTCACGACAGGCTTGTTGTATTCCTTCTTGCCATGAAATGCACCCCCTGCTAACTCTGACTAGGAAAGTGTCACATACCTGAAACTTTCTGTGGTCACTCATACTAGTGCCCTCAGTGTACAGTAAGAATTATTTGATGCTGGGATATACAGAACAGACAATAAAGGGGAGTGCATTTAAAAAATATGGTAAAAAATATCAAAATCCTCTCCAAAACACTCCCGTAGAGGGGACTCTGATGAGCAGACCAGACCAAGTTTGGGGCATGTAGGGCCTTTCTAGGCAGAGTTATGGGCCGGACAAAAAGGGAAGACAAATATGGTCAAAAATCTTAAAATCCAATCCAAAACATGCCCGTAGAGGGGACTCTGATGAGCAGACCAGACCAAGTTTGGGGCATGTAGGGCCTTTCTAGGCAGAGTTATGGGCCGGACAAAAAGGGAAGAGAAATATGGTCGGAAATCTTAAAATCCAATCCAAAACACGCCCGTAGAGGGGACTCTGATGAGCAGACCAGACCAAGTTTGGGGCATGTAGGCCCTTTCTAGGCAGATTTATGGGCTGGACAAAAAGGGAAGACAAATATGGTCAATTTAAAACAAAATCCAATCCAAAACACGCCCGTAGAGGGGACTCTGATGAGCAGACAAGACCTAGTTTGGGGCATGTAGGGCCTTTCTAGGCAGAGTTATGGGCCGGACAAAAAGGGAAGAGAAATATGGTCGAAAATCTTAAAATCCAATCCAAAACACGCCCGTAGAGGGGACTCTGATGAGCAGACCAGACCAAGTTTGGGGCATGTAGGGCCTTTCTAGGCAGAGTTATGGGCCGGACAAAAAGGGAAGAGAAATATGGTCGAAAATCTTAAAATCCAATCCAAAACACGCCCGTAGAGAGGACTCTGATGAGCAGACCAGACCAAGTTTGGGGCATGTAGGGCCTTTCTAGGCAGAGTTATGGGCCGGACAAAAAGGGAAGACAAATATGGTCAAAAATCTTAAAATCCAATCCAAAACACGCCCGTAGAGAGGACTCTGATGAGCAGACCAGACCAAGTTTGGTGCATTTCACGACAGGCTTGTTGTATTCCTTCTTGCCATGAAATGCACCCCCTGCTAACTCTGACTAGGAAAGTGTCACATACCTGAAACTTACTGTGGTCACTCATACAAGTGCCCTCAGTGTACAGTAAGAATCATTTGATGCTGGGATATACAGAACAGACAATAAAGGGGGGTGCATTTAAAAAATATGGTAAAAAATATCAAAATCCTGTCGAAAACACTCCCGTAGAGGGGACTCTGATGAGCAGACCAGACCAAGTTTGGGGCATGTAGGGCCTTTCTAGGCAGAGTTATGGGCCGGACAAAAAGGGAAGACAAATATGGTCAAAAATCTTGAAATCCAATCCAAAACATGCCCGTAGAGGGGACTCTGATGAGCAGACCAGACCAAGTTTGGTGAATTTCACGACAGGCTTGTTGTATTCCTTCTTGCCATGAAATGCACCCCCTGCTAACTCTGACTAGGAAAGTGTCACATACCTGAAACTTTCTGTGGTCACTCATACTAGTGCCCTCAGTGTACAGTAAGAATTATTTGATGCTGGGATATACAGAACAGACAATAAAGGGGAGTGCATTTAAAAAATATGGTAAAAAATATCAAAATCCTCTCCAAAACACTCCCGTAGAGGGGACTCTGATAAGCAGACCAGACCAAGTTTGGGGCATGTAGGGCCTTTCTAGGCAGAGTTATGGGCCGGACAAAAAGGGAAGTCAAATATGGTCAAAAATCTTAAAATCCAATCCAAAACACTCCCGTACAGGGGACTCTGATGAGGAGACCAGACCAAGTTTGGGGCATGTAGGGCCTTTCTAGGCAGAGTTATGGGCCGCACAAAAAGGGAAGACAAATATGGTCAAAAATCTTGAAATCCAATCCAAAACACGCCCGTAGAGGGGACTCTGATGAGCAGACCAGACCAAGTTTGGGGCATGTAGGGCCTTTCTAGGCAGAGTTATGGGCCGGACAAAAAGGGAAGACAAATATGGTCAAAAATCTTAAAATCCAATCCAAAACACGCCCGTAGAGAGGACTCTGATGAGCAGACCAGACCAAGTTTGGTGCATTTCACGACAGGCTTGTTGTATTCCTTCTTGCCATGAAATGCACCCCCTGCTAACTCTGACTAGGAAAGTGTCACATACCTGAAACTTACTGTGGTCACTCATACAAGTGCCCTCAGTGTACAGTAAGAATCATTTGATGCTGGGATATACAGAACAGACAATAAAGGGGGGTGCATTTAAAAAATATGGTAAAAAATATCAAAATCCTGTCGAAAACACTCCCGTAGAGGGGACTCTGATGAGCAGACCAGACCAAGTTTGGGGCATGTAGGGCCTTTCTAGGCAGAGTTATGGGCCGGACAAAAAGGGAAGACATATATGGTCAAAAATCTTGAAATCCAATCCAAAACATGCCCGTAGAGGGGACTCTGATGAGCAGACCAGACCAAGTTTGGTGAATTTCACGACAGGCTTGTTGTATTCCTTCTTGCCATGAAATGCACCCCCTGCTAACTCTGACTAGGAAAGTGTCACATACCTGAAACTTTCTGTGGTCACTCATACTAGTGCCCTCAGTGTACAGTAAGAATTATTTGATGCTGGGATATACAGAACAGACAATAAAGGGGAGTGCATTTAAAAAATATGGTAAAAAATATCAAAATCCTCTCCAAAACACTCCCGTAGAGGGGACTCTGATGAGCAGACCAGACCAAGTTTGGGGCATGTAGGGCCTTTCTAGGCAGAGTTATGGGCCGGACAAAAAGGGAAGAGAAATATGGTCGGAAATCTTAAAATCCAATCCAAAACACGCCCGTAGAGGGGACTCTGATGAGCAGACCAGACCAAGTTTGGGGCATGTAGGGCCTTTCTAGGCAGAGTTATGGGCCGGACAAAAAGGGAAGAGAAATATGGTCGGAAATCTTAAAATCCAATCCAAAACACGCCCGTAGAGGGGACTCTGATGAGCAGACCAGACCAAGTTTGGGGCATGTAGGCCCTTTCTAGGCAGAGTTATGGGCCGGACAAAAAGGGAAGACAAATATGGTCAATTTAAAACAAAATCCAATCCAAAACACGCCCGTAGAGGGGACTCTGATGAGCAGACAAGAACTAGTTTGGGGCATGTAGGGCCTTTCTAGGCAGAGTTATGGGCCGGACAAAAAGGGAAGAGAAATATGGTCGGAAATCTTAAAATCCAATCCAAAACACGCCCGTAGAGGGGACTCTGATGAGCAGACCAGACCAAGTTTGGGGCATGTAGGGCCTTTCTAGGCAGAGTTATGGGCCGGACAAAAAGGGAAGAGAAATATGGTCGGAAATCTTAAAATCCAATCCAAAACACGCCCGTAGAGGGGACTCTGATGAGCAGACCAGACCAAGTTTGGGGCATGTAGGCCCTTTCTAGGCAGAGTTATGGGCCGGACAAAAAGGGAAGACAAATATGGTCAATTTAAAACAAAATCCAATCCAAAACACGCCCGTAGAGGGGACTCTGATGAGCAGACAAGAACTAGTTTGGGGCATGTAGGGCCTTTCTAGGCAGAGTTATGGGCCGGACAAAAAGGGAAGAGAAATATGGTCGAAAATCTTAAAATCCAATCCAAAACACGCCCGTAGAGGGGACTCTGATGAGCAGACCAGACCAAGTTTGGGGCATGTAGGGCCTTTCTAGGCAGAGTTATGGGCCGGACAAAAAGGGAAGAGAAATATGGTCGAAAATCTTAAAATCCAATCCAAAACACGCCCGTAGAGAGGACTCTGATGAGCAGACCAGACCAAGTTTGGGGCATGTAGGGCCTTTCTAGGCAGAGTTATGGGCCGGACAAAAAGGGAAGACAAATATGGTCAAAAATCTTGAAATCCAATCCAAAACATGCCCGTAGAGGGGACTCTGATGAGCAGACCAGACCAAGTTTGGTGAATTTCACGACAGGCTTGTTGTATTCCTTCTTGCCATGAAATGCACCCCCTGCTAACTCTGACTAGGAAAGTGTCACATACCTGAAACTTTCTGTGGTCACTCATACTAGTGCCCTCAGTGTACAGTAAGAATTATTTGATGCTGGGATATACAGAACAGACAATAAAGGGGAGTGCATTTAAAAAATATGGTAAAAAATATCAAAATCCTCTCCAAAACACTCCCGTAGAGGGGACTCTGATGAGCAGACCAGACCAAGTTTGGGGCATGTAGGGCCTTTCTAGGCAGAGTTATGGGCCGGACAAAAAGGGAAGACAAATATGGTCAAAAATCTTAAAATCCAATCCAAAACATGCCCGTAGAGGGGACTCTGATGAGCAGACCAGACCAAGTTTGGGGCATGTAGGGCCTTTCTAGGCAGAGTTATGGGCCGGACAAAAAGGGAAGAGAAATATGGTCGGAAATCTTAAAATCCAATCCAAAACACGCCCGTAGAGGGGACTCTGATGAGCAGACCAGACCAAGTTTGGGGCATGTAGGCCCTTTCTAGGCAGATTTATGGGCTGGACAAAAAGGGAAGACAAATATGGTCAATTTAAAACAAAATCCAATCCAAAACACGCCCGTAGAGGGGACTCTGATGAGCAGACAAGACCTAGTTTGGGGCATGTAGGGCCTTTCTAGGCAGAGTTATGGGCCGGACAAAAAGGGAAGAGAAATATGGTCGAAAATCTTAAAATCCAATCCAAAACACGCCCGTAGAGGGGACTCTGATGAGCAGACCAGACCAAGTTTGGGGCATGTAGGGCCTTTCTAGGCAGAGTTATGGGCCGGACAAAAAGGGAAGAGAAATATGGTCGAAAATCTTAAAATCCAATCCAAAACACGCCCGTAGAGAGGACTCTGATGAGCAGACCAGACCAAGTTTGGGGCATGTAGGGCCTTTCTAGGCAGAGTTATGGGCCGGACAAAAAGGGAAGACAAATATGGTCAAAAATCTTAAAATCCAATCCAAAACACGCCCGTAGAGAGGACTCTGATGAGCAGACCAGACCAAGTTTGGTGCATTTCACGACAGGCTTGTTGTATTCCTTCTTGCCATGAAATGCACCCCCTGCTAACTCTGACTAGGAAAGTGTCACATACCTGAAACTTACTGTGGTCACTCATACAAGTGCCCTCAGTGTACAGTAAGAATCATTTGATGCTGGGATATACAGAACAGACAATAAAGGGGGGTGCATTTAAAAAATATGGTAAAAAATATCAAAATCCTGTCGAAAACACTCCCGTAGAGGGGACTCTGATGAGCAGACCAGACCAAGTTTGGGGCATGTAGGGCCTTTCTAGGCAGAGTTATGGGCCGGACAAAAAGGGAAGACAAATATGGTCAAAAATCTTGAAATCCAATCCAAAACATGCCCGTAGAGGGGACTCTGATGAGCAGACCAGACCAAGTTTGGTGAATTTCACGACAGGCTTGTTGTATTCCTTCTTGCCATGAAATGCACCCCCTGCTAACTCTGACTAGGAAAGTGTCACATACCTGAAACTTTCTGTGGTCACTCATACTAGTGCCCTCAGTGTACAGTAAGAATTATTTGATGCTGGGATATACAGAACAGACAATAAAGGGGAGTGCATTTAAAAAATATGGTAAAAAATATCAAAATCCTCTCCAAAACACTCCCGTAGAGGGGACTCTGATAAGCAGACCAGACCAAGTTTGGGGCATGTAGGGCCTTTCTAGGCAGAGTTATGGGCCGGACAAAAAGGGAAGTCAAATATGGTCAAAAATCTTAAAATCCAATCCAAAACACTCCCGTACAGGGGACTCTGATGAGGAGACCAGACCAAGTTTGGGGCATGTAGGGCCTTTCTAGGCAGAGTTATGGGCCGCACAAAAAGGGAAGACAAATATGGTCAAAAATCTTGAAATCCAATCCAAAACACGCCCGTAGAGGGGACTCTGATGAGCAGACCAGACCAAGTTTGGGGCATGTAGGGCCTTTCTAGGCAGAGTTATGGGCCGGACAAAAAGGGAAGACAAATATGGTCAAAAATCTTAAAATCCAATCCAAAACACGCCCGTAGAGAGGACTCTGATGAGCAGACCAGACCAAGTTTGGTGCATTTCACGACAGGCTTGTTGTATTCCTTCTTGCCATGAAATGCACCCCCTGCTAACTCTGACTAGGAAAGTGTCACATACCTGAAACTTACTGTGGTCACTCATACAAGTGCCCTCAGTGTACAGTAAGAATCATTTGATGCTGGGATATACAGAACAGACAATAAAGGGGGGTGCATTTAAAAAATATGGTAAAAAATATCAAAATCCTGTCGAAAACACTCCCGTAGAGGGGACTCTGATGAGCAGACCAGACCAAGTTTGGGGCATGTAGGGCCTTTCTAGGCAGAGTTATGGGCCGGACAAAAAGGGAAGACATATATGGTCAAAAATCTTGAAATCCAATCCAAAACATGCCCGTAGAGGGGACTCTGATGAGCAGACCAGACCAAGTTTGGTGAATTTCACGACAGGCTTGTTGTATTCCTTCTTGCCATGAAATGCACCCCCTGCTAACTCTGACTAGGAAAGTGTCACATACCTGAAACTTTCTGTGGTCACTCATACTAGTGCCCTCAGTGTACAGTAAGAATTATTTGATGCTGGGATATACAGAACAGACAATAAAGGGGAGTGCATTTAAAAAATATGGTAAAAAATATCAAAATCCTCTCCAAAACACTCCCGTAGAGGGGACTCTGATGAGCAGACCAGACCAAGTTTGGGGCATGTAGGGCCTTTCTAGGCAGAGTTATGGGCCGGACAAAAAGGGAAGTCAAATATGGTCAAAAATCTTAAAATCCAATCCAAAACACTCCCGTACAGGGGACTCTGATGAGGAGACCAGACCAAGTTTGGGGCATGTAGGGCCTTTCTAGGCAGAGTTATGGGCCGCACAAAAAGGGAAGACAAATATGGTCAAAAATCTTGAAATCCAATCCAAAACACGCCCGTAGAGGGGACTCTGATGAGCAGACCAGACCAAGTTTGGGGCATGTAGGGCCTTTCTAGGCAGAGTTATGGGCCGGACAGAAAGGGAAGACAAATATGGTCAAAAATCTTAAAATCCAATCCATAACACGCCCGTAGAGGGGACTCTGATGAGCAGACCAGACCAAGTTTGGGGCATGTAGGGCCTTTCTAGGCAGAGTTATGGGCCGGACAAAAAGGGAAGACAAATATGGTCGAAAATCTTAAAATCCAATCCAAAACACGCCCGTAGAGAGGACTCTGATGAGCAGACCAGACCAAGTTTGGGGCATGTAGGGCCTTTCTAGGCAGAGTTATGGGCCGGACAAAAAGGGAAGACAAATCCAATCCAAAACACGCCCGTAGAGGGGACTCTGATGAGCAGACCAGACCAAGTTTGGGGCATGTAGGGCCTTTCTAGGCAGAGTTATGGGCCGGACAAAAAGGGAAGAGAAATATGGTCGAAAATCTTAAAATCCATTTCAAAACACGCCCGTAGAGGGGACTCTGATGAGCAGACCAGACCAAGTTTGGGGCATGTAGGGCCTTTCTAGGCAGAGTTATGGGCCGGACAAAAAGGGAAGACAAATATGGTCGAAAATCTTAAAATCCAATCCAAAACACGCCCGTAGAGGGGACTCTGATGAGCAGACCAGACCAAGTTTGGGGCATGTAGGGCCTTTCTAGGCAGAGTTATGGGCCGGACAAAAAGGGAAGACAAATCCAATCCAAAACACGCCCGTAGAGGGGACTCTGATGAGCAGACCAGACCTAGTTTGGGGCATTTAGGGCCTTTCTAGGCACAGTTATGGGCCGGACAAAAAGGGAAGACAAATATGGTCAATTTAAAACAAAATCCAATCCAAAACATGCCCGTAGAGGGGACTCTGATGAGCAGACCAGACCTAGTTTGGGGCATGTAGGGCCTTTCTAGGCAGAGTTATGGGCCGGACAAAAAGGGAAGAGAAATATGGTTGAAAATCTTAAAATCCAATGCAAAACACGCCCGTAGAGGGGACTCTGATGAGCAGACCAGACCTAGTTTGGGGCATGTAGGGCCTTTCTAGGCAGAGTTATGGGCCGGACAAAAAGGGAAGACAAATATGGTCAATTTAAAACAAAATCCAATCCAAAACACGCCCGTAGAGGGGACTCTGATGAGCAGACCAGACCAAGTTTGGGGCATGTAGGGCCTTTCTAGGCAGAGTTATGGGCCGCACAAAAAGGGAAGACAAATATGGTCAAAAATCTTGAAATCCAATCCAAAACACGCCCGTAGAGGGGACTCTGATGAGCAAACCAGACCTAGTTTGGGGCATGTAGGGCCTTTCTAGGCAGAGTTATGGGCCGGACAAAAAGGGAAGAGAAATATGGTCGAAAATCTTAAAATCCAATCCAAAACACGCCCGTAGAGGGGACTCTGATGAGCAGACCAGACCAAGTTTGGGGCATGTAGGGCCTTTCTAGGCAGAGTTATGGGCCGGACAAAAAGGGAAGACAAATATGGTCAATTTAAAACAAAATCCAATCCAAAACATGCCCGTAGAGGGGACTCTGATGAGCAGACCAGACCTAGTTTGGGGCATGTAGGGCCTTTCTAGGCAGAGTTATGGGCCGGACAAAAAGGGAAGAGAAATATGGTCGAAAATCTTAAAATCCAATCCAAAACACGCCCGTAGAGGGGACTCTGATGAGCAGACCAGACCTAGTTTGGGGCATGTAGGGCCTTTCTAGGCAGAGTTATGGGCCGGACAAAAAGGGAAGACAAATATGGTCAATTTAAAACAAAATCCAATCCAAAACACGCCCGTAGAGGGGACTCTGATGAGCAGACCAGACCAAGTTTGGGGCATGTAGGGCCTTTCTAGGCAGAGTTATGGGCCGGACAAAAAGGGAAGAGAAATATGGTCGGAAATCTTAAAATCCAATCCAAAACACGCCCGTAGAGGGGACTCTGATGAGCAGACCAGACCAAGTTTGGGGCATGTAGGGCCTTTCTAGGCAGAGTTATGGGCCGGACAAAAAGGGAAGAGAAATATGGTCGGAAATCTTAAAATCCAATCCAAAACACGCCCGTAGAGGGGACTCTGATGAGCAGACCAGACCAAGTTTGGGGCATGTAGGCCCTTTCTAGGCAGAGTTATGGGCCGGACAAAAAGGGAAGACAAATATGGTCAATTTAAAACAAAATGCAATCCAAAACACGCCCGTAGAGGGGACTCTGATGAGCAGACAAGAACTAGTTTGGGGCATGTAGGGCCTTTCTAGGCAGAGTTATGGGCCGGACAAAAAGGGAAGAGAAATATGGTCGAAAATCTTAAAATCCAATCCAAAACACGCCCGTAGAGGGGACTCTGATGAGCAGACCAGACCAAGTTTGGGGCATGTAGGGCCTTTCTAGGCAGAGTTATGGGCCGGACAAAAAGGGAAGAGAAATATGGTCGAAAATCTTAAAATCCAATCCAAAACACGCCCGTAGAGAGGACTCTGATGAGCAGACCAGACCAAGTTTGGGGCATGTAGGGCCTTTCTAGGCAGAGTTATGGGCCGGACAAAAAGGGAAGACAAATATGGTCAAAAATCTTGAAATCCAATCCAAAACATGCCCGTAGAGGGGACTCTGATGAGCAGACCAGACCAAGTTTGGTGAATTTCACGACAGGCTTGTTGTATTCCTTCTTGCCATGAAATGCACCCCCTGCTAACTCTGACTAGGAAAGTGTCACATACCTGAAACTTTCTGTGGTCACTCATACTAGTGCCCTCAGTGTACAGTAAGAATTATTTGATGCTGGGATATACAGAACAGACAATAAAGGGGAGTGCATTTAAAAAATATGGTAAAAAATATCAAAATCCTCTCCAAAACACTCCCGTAGAGGGGACTCTGATGAGCAGACCAGACCAAGTTTGGGGCATGTAGGGCCTTTCTAGGCAGAGTTATGGGCCGGACAAAAAGGGAAGACAAATATGGTCAAAAATCTTAAAATCCAATCCAAAACATGCCCGTAGAGGGGACTCTGATGAGCAGACCAGACCAAGTTTGGGGCATGTAGGGCCTTTCTAGGCAGAGTTATGGGCCGGACAAAAAGGGAAGAGAAATATGGTCGGAAATCTTAAAATCCAATCCAAAACACGCCCGTAGAGGGGACTCTGATGAGCAGACCAGACCAAGTTTGGGGCATGTAGGCCCTTTCTAGGCAGATTTATGGGCTGGACAAAAAGGGAAGACAAATATGGTCAATTTAAAACAAAATCCAATCCAAAACACGCCCGTAGAGGGGACTCTGATGAGCAGACAAGACCTAGTTTGGGGCATGTAGGGCCTTTCTAGGCAGAGTTATGGGCCGGACAAAAAGGGAAGAGAAATATGGTCGAAAATCTTAAAATCCAATCCAAAACACGCCCGTAGAGGGGACTCTGATGAGCAGACCAGACCAAGTTTGGGGCATGTAGGGCCTTTCTAGGCAGAGTTATGGGCCGGACAAAAAGGGAAGAGAAATATGGTCGAAAATCTTAAAATCCAATCCAAAACACGCCCGTAGAGAGGACTCTGATGAGCAGACCAGACCAAGTTTGGGGCATGTAGGGCCTTTCTAGGCAGAGTTATGGGCCGGACAAAAAGGGAAGACAAATATGGTCAAAAATCTTAAAATCCAATCCAAAACACGCCCGTAGAGAGGACTCTGATGAGCAGACCAGACCAAGTTTGGTGCATTTCACGACAGGCTTGTTGTATTCCTTCTTGCCATGAAATGCACCCCCTGCTAACTCTGACTAGGAAAGTGTCACATACCTGAAACTTACTGTGGTCACTCATACAAGTGCCCTCAGTGTACAGTAAGAATCATTTGATGCTGGGATATACAGAACAGACAATAAAGGGGGGTGCATTTAAAAAATATGGTAAAAAATATCAAAATCCTGTCGAAAACACTCCCGTAGAGGGGACTCTGATGAGCAGACCAGACCAAGTTTGGGGCATGTAGGGCCTTTCTAGGCAGAGTTATGGGCCGGACAAAAAGGGAAGACAAATATGGTCAAAAATCTTGAAATCCAATCCAAAACATGCCCGTAGAGGGGACTCTGATGAGCAGACCAGACCAAGTTTGGTGAATTTCACGACAGGCTTGTTGTATTCCTTCTTGCCATGAAATGCACCCCCTGCTAACTCTGACTAGGAAAGTGTCACATACCTGAAACTTTCTGTGGTCACTCATACTAGTGCCCTCAGTGTACAGTAAGAATTATTTGATGCTGGGATATACAGAACAGACAATAAAGGGGAGTGCATTTAAAAAATATGGTAAAAAATATCAAAATCCTCTCCAAAACACTCCCGTAGAGGGGACTCTGATAAGCAGACCAGACCAAGTTTGGGGCATGTAGGGCCTTTCTAGGCAGAGTTATGGGCCGGACAAAAAGGGAAGTCAAATATGGTCAAAAATCTTAAAATCCAATCCAAAACACTCCCGTACAGGGGACTCTGATGAGGAGACCAGACCAAGTTTGGGGCATGTAGGGCCTTTCTAGGCAGAGTTATGGGCCGCACAAAAAGGGAAGACAAATATGGTCAAAAATCTTGAAATCCAATCCAAAACACGCCCGTAGAGGGGACTCTGATGAGCAGACCAGACCAAGTTTGGGGCATGTAGGGCCTTTCTAGGCAGAGTTATGGGCCGGACAAAAAGGGAAGACAAATATGGTCAAAAATCTTAAAATCCAATCCAAAACACGCCCGTAGAGAGGACTCTGATGAGCAGACCAGACCAAGTTTGGTGCATTTCACGACAGGCTTGTTGTATTCCTTCTTGCCATGAAATGCACCCCCTGCTAACTCTGACTAGGAAAGTGTCACATACCTGAAACTTACTGTGGTCACTCATACAAGTGCCCTCAGTGTACAGTAAGAATCATTTGATGCTGGGATATACAGAACAGACAATAAAGGGGGGTGCATTTAAAAAATATGGTAAAAAATATCAAAATCCTGTCGAAAACACTCCCGTAGAGGGGACTCTGATGAGCAGACCAGACCAAGTTTGGGGCATGTAGGGCCTTTCTAGGCAGAGTTATGGGCCGGACAAAAAGGGAAGACATATATGGTCAAAAATCTTGAAATCCAATCCAAAACATGCCCGTAGAGGGGACTCTGATGAGCAGACCAGACCAAGTTTGGTGAATTTCACGACAGGCTTGTTGTATTCCTTCTTGCCATGAAATGCACCCCCTGCTAACTCTGACTAGGAAAGTGTCACATACCTGAAACTTTCTGTGGTCACTCATACTAGTGCCCTCAGTGTACAGTAAGAATTATTTGATGCTGGGATATACAGAACAGACAATAAAGGGGAGTGCATTTAAAAAATATGGTAAAAAATATCAAAATCCTCTCCAAAACACTCCCGTAGAGGGGACTCTGATGAGCAGACCAGACCAAGTTTGGGGCATGTAGGGCCTTTCTAGGCAGAGTTATGGGCCGGACAAAAAGGGAAGTCAAATATGGTCAAAAATCTTAAAATCCAATCCAAAACACTCCCGTACAGGGGACTCTGATGAGGAGACCAGACCAAGTTTGGGGCATGTAGGGCCTTTCTAGGCAGAGTTATGGGCCGCACAAAAAGGGAAGACAAATATGGTCAAAAATCTTGAAATCCAATCCAAAACACGCCCGTAGAGGGGACTCTGATGAGCAGACCAGACCAAGTTTGGGGCATGTAGGGCCTTTCTAGGCAGAGTTATGGGCCGGACAGAAAGGGAAGACAAATATGGTCAAAAATCTTAAAATCCAATCCATAACACGCCCGTAGAGGGGACTCTGATGAGCAGACCAGACCAAGTTTGGGGCATGTAGGGCCTTTCTAGGCAGAGTTATGGGCCGGACAAAAAGGGAAGACAAATATGGTCGAAAATCTTAAAATCCAATCCAAAACACGCCCGTAGAGAGGACTCTGATGAGCAGACCAGACCAAGTTTGGGGCATGTAGGGCCTTTCTAGGCAGAGTTATGGGCCGGACAAAAAGGGAAGACAAATCCAATCCAAAACACGCCCGTAGAGGGGACTCTGATGAGCAGACCAGACCAAGTTTGGGGCATGTAGGGCCTTTCTAGGCAGAGTTATGGGCCGGACAAAAAGGGAAGAGAAATATGGTCGAAAATCTTAAAATCCATTTCAAAACACGCCCGTAGAGGGGACTCTGATGAGCAGACCAGACCAAGTTTGGGGCATGTAGGGCCTTTCTAGGCAGAGTTATGGGCCGGACAAAAAGGGAAGACAAATATGGTCGAAAATCTTAAAATCCAATCCAAAACACGCCCGTAGAGGGGACTCTGATGAGCAGACCAGACCAAGTTTGGGGCATGTAGGGCCTTTCTAGGCAGAGTTATGGGCCGGACAAAAAGGGAAGACAAATCCAATCCAAAACACGCCCGTAGAGGGGACTCTGATGAGCAGACCAGACCTAGTTTGGGGCATTTAGGGCCTTTCTAGGCACAGTTATGGGCCGGACAAAAAGGGAAGACAAATATGGTCAATTTAAAACAAAATCCAATCCAAAACATGCCCGTAGAGGGGACTCTGATGAGCAGACCAGACCTAGTTTGGGGCATGTAGGGCCTTTCTAGGCAGAGTTATGGGCCGGACAAAAAGGGAAGAGAAATATGGTTGAAA
This sequence comes from Osmerus mordax, assembly GCF_038355195.1. Classification (NCBI taxonomy): domain Eukaryota; kingdom Metazoa; phylum Chordata; class Actinopteri; order Osmeriformes; family Osmeridae; genus Osmerus; species Osmerus mordax. The sequence goes on along the minus strand of NC_090058.1, from coordinate 40,464 downwards.
ATCTTAAAATCCAATGCAAAACACGCCCGTAGAGGGGACTCTGATGAGCAGACCAGACCTAGTTTGGGGCATGTAGGGCCTTTCTAGGCAGAGTTATGGGCCGGACAAAAAGGGAAGACAAATATGGTCAATTTAAAACAAAATCCAATCCAAAACACGCCCGTAGAGGGGACTCTGATGAGCAGACCAGACCAAGTTTGGGGCATGTAGGGCCTTTCTAGGCAGAGTTATGGGCCGCACAAAAAGGGAAGACAAATATGGTCAAAAATCTTGAAATCCAATCCAAAACACGCCCGTAGAGGGGACTCTGATGAGCAAACCAGACCTAGTTTGGGGCATGTAGGGCCTTTCTAGGCAGAGTTATGGGCCGGACAAAAAGGGAAGAGAAATATGGTCGAAAATCTTAAAATCCAATCCAAAACACGCCCGTAGAGGGGACTCTGATGAGCAGACCAGACCAAGTTTGGGGCATGTAGGGCCTTTCTAGGCAGAGTTATGGGCCGGACAAAAAGGGAAGAGAAATATGGTCGAAAATCTTAAAATCCAATCCAAAACACGCCCGTAGAGGGGACTCTGATGAGCAGACCAGACCTAGTTTGGGGCATGTAGGGCCTTTCTAGGCAGAGTTATGGGCCGGACAAAAAGGGAAGACAAATCCAATCCAAAACACGCCCGTAGAGGGGACTCTGATGAGCAGACCAGACCTAGTTTGGGGCATTTAGGGCCTTTCTAGGCACAGTTATGGGCCGGACAAAAAGGGAAGACAAATATGGTCAATTTAAAACAAAATCCAATCCAAAACATGCCCGTAGAGGGGACTCTGATGAGCAGACCAGACCTAGTTTGGGGCATGTAGGGCCTTTCTAGGCAGAGTTATGGGCCGGACAAAAAGGGAAGAGAAATATGGTTGAAAATCTTAAAATCCAATGCAAAACACGCCCGTAGAGGGGACTCTGATGAGCAGACCAGACCAAGTTTGGGGCATGTAGGGCCTTTCTAGGCAGAGTTATGGGCCGCACAAAAAGGGAAGACAAATATGGTCAAAAATCTTGAAATCCAATCCAAAACACGCCCGTAGAGGGGACTCTGATGAGCAAACCAGACCTAGTTTGGGGCATGTAGGGCCTTTCTAGGCAGAGTTATGGGCCGGACAAAAAGGGAAGAGAAATATGGTCGAAAATCTTAAAATCCAATCCAAAACACGCCCGTAGAGGGGACTCTGATGAGCAGACCAGACCAAGTTTGGGGCATGTAGGGCCTTTCTAGGCAGAGTTATGGGCCGGACAAAAAGGGAAGAGAAATATGGTCGAAAATCTTAAAATCCAATCCAAAACACGCCCGTAGAGGGGACTCTGATGAGCAGACCAGACCTAGTTTGGGGCATTTAGGGCCTTTCTAGGCAGAGTTATGGGCCGGACAAAAAGGGAAGACAAATATGGTCAATTTAAAACAAAATCCAATCCAAAACATGCCCGTAGAGGGGACTCTGATGAGCAGACCAGACCTAGTTTGGGGCATGTAGGGCCTTTCTAGGCAGAGTTATGGGCCGGACAAAAAGGGAAGAGAAATATGGTCGAAAATCTTAAAATCCAATCCAAAACACGCCCGTAGAGGGGACTCTGATGAGCAGACCAGACCTAGTTTGGGGCATGTAGGGCCTTTCTAGGCAGAGTTATGGGCCGGACAAAAAGGGAAGACAAATATGGTCAATTTAAAACAAAATCCAATCCAAAACACGCCCGTAGAGGGGACTCTGATGAGCAGACCAGACCAAGTTTGGGGCATGTAGGGCCTTTCTAGGCAGAGTTATGGGCCAGACAAAAAGGGAAGAGAAATATGGTCGAAAATCTTAAAATCCAATCCAAAACACGTCCGTAGAGGGGACTCTGATGAGCAGACCAGACCAAGTTTGGGGCATGTAGGGCCTTTCTAGGCAGAGTTATGGGCCGGACAAAAAGGGAAGAGAAATATGGTCGAAAATCTTAAAATCCAATCCAAAACACGCCCGTAGAGGGGACTCTGATGAGCAGACCAGACCTAGTTTGGGGCATTTAGGGCCTTTTTAGGCAGAGTTATGGGCCGGACAAAAAGGGAAGACAAATATGGTCGAAAATCTTAAAATCCAATCCAAAACACGCCCGTAGAGGGGACTCTGATGAGCAGACCAGACCTAGTTTGGGGCATGTAGGGCCTTTCTAGGCAGAGTTATGGGCCGGACAAAAAGGGAAGACAAATATGGTCGAAAATCTTAAAATCCAATCCAAAACACGCCCGTAGAGGGGACTCTGATGAGCAGACCAGACCAAGTTTGGGGCATGTAGGGCCTTTCTAGGCAGAGTTATGGGCCGGACAAAAAGGGAAGAGAAATATGGTCGAAAATCTTAAAATCCAATCCAAAACACGCCCGTAGAGGGGACTCTGATGAGCAGACCAGACCTAGTTTGGGGCATGTAGGGCCTTTCTAGGCAGAGTTATGGGCCGGACAAAAAGGGAAGACAAATATGGTCGAAAATCTTAAAATCCAATCCAAAACACGCCCGTAGAGGGGACTCTGATGAGCAGACCAGACCAAGTTTGGGGCATGTAGGGCCTTTCTAGGCAGAGTTATGGGCCGGACAAAAAGGGAAGAGAAATATGGTCGAAAATCTTAAAATCCAATCCAAAACACGCCCGTAGAGGGGACTCTGATGAGCAGACCAGACCAAGTTTGGGGCATGTAGGGCCTTTCTAGGCAGAGTTATGGGCCGGACAAAAAGGGAAGAGAAATATGGTCGAAAATCTTAAAATCCAATCCAAAACACGCCCGTAGAGGGGACTCTGATGAGCAAACCAGACCAAGTTTGGGGCATGTAGGGCCTTTCTAGGCAGAGTTATGGGCCGGACAAAAAGGGAAGAGAAATATGGTCGAAAATCTTAAAATCCAATCCAAAACACGCCCGTAGAGGGGACTCTGATGAGCAGACCAGACCAAGTTTGGGGCATGTAGGGCCTTTCTAGGCAGAGTTATGGGCCGGACAAAAAGGGAAGAGAAATATGGTCGAAAATCTTAAAATCCGATCCAAAACACGTCCGTAGAGGGGACTCTGATGAGCAGACCAGACCAAGTTTGGGGCATGTAGGGCCTTTCTAGGCAGAGTTATGGGCCGGACAAAAAGGGAAGAGAAATATGGTCGAAAATCTTAAAATCCAATCCAAAACACGCCCGTAGAGGGGACTCTGATGAGCAGACCAGACCTAGTTTGGGGCATTTAGGGCCTTTCTAGGCAGAGTTATGGGCCGGACAAAAAGGGAAGACAAATATGGTCAATTTAAAACAAAATCCAATCCAAAACATGCCCGTAGAGGGGACTCTGATGAGCAGACCAGACCTAGTTTGGGGCATGTAGGGCCTTTCTAGGCAGAGTTATGGGCCGGACAAAAAGGGAAGAGAAATATGGTCGAAAATCTTAAAATCCAATCCAAAACACGCCCGTAGAGGGGACTCTGATGAGCAGACCAGACCAAGTTTGGGGCATGTAGGGCCTTTCTAGGCAGAGTTATGGGCCGGACAAAAAGGGAAGACAAATAGGGTCAATTTAAAACAAAATCCAATCCAAAACACGCCCGTAGAGGGGACTCTGATGAGCAGACCAGACCAAGTTTGGGGCATGTAGGGCCTTTCTAGGCACAGTTATGGGCCGGACAAAAAGGGAAGACAAATATGGTCAATTTAAAACAAAATCCAATCCAAAACATGCCCGTAGAGGGGACTCTGATGAGCAGACCAGACCTAGTTTGGGGCATGTAGGGCCTTTCTAGGCAGAGTTATGGGCCGGACAAAAAGGGAAGAGAAATATGGTCGAAAATCTTAAAATCCAATCCAAAACACGCCCGTAGAGGGGACTCTGATGAGCAGACCAGACCAAGTTTGGGTAGGGCCTTTCTAGGCAGAGTTATGGGCCAGACAAAAAGGGAAGAGAAATATGGTCGAAAATCTTAAAATCCAATCCAAAACACGCCCGTAGAGGGGACTCTGATGAGCAGACCAGACCTAGTTTGGGGCATGTAGGGCCTTTCTAGGCAGAGTTATGGGCCGGACAAAAAGGGAAGACAAATATGGTCAATTTAAAACAAAATCCAATCCAAAACACGCCCGTAGAGGGGACTCTGATGAGCAGACCAGACCAAGTTTGGGGCATGTAGGGCCTTTCTAGGCAGAGTTATGGGCCAGACAAAAAGGGAAGAGAAATATGGTCGAAAATCTTAAAATCCAATCCAAAACACGCCCGTAGAGGGGACTCTGATGAGCAGACCAGACCTAGTTTGGGGCATGTAGGGCCTTTCTAGGCAGAGTTATGGGCCGGACAAAAAGGGAAGACAAATATGGTCAATTTAAAACAAAATCCAATCCAAAACACGCCCGTAGAGGGGACTCTGATGAGCAGACCAGACCTAGTTTGGGGCATGTAGGGCCTTTCTAGGCAGAGTTATGGGCCGGACAAAAAGGGAAGAGAAATATGGTCGAAAATCTTAAAATCCAATCCAAAACACGCCCGTAGAGGGGACTCTGATGAGCAGACCAGACCTAGTTTGGGGCATGTAGGGCCTTTCTAGGCAGAGTTATGGGCCGGACAAAAAGGGAAGACAAATATGGTCAATTTAAAACAAAATCCAATCCAAAACATGCCCGTAGAGGGGACTCTGATGAGCAGACCAGACCTAGTTTGGGGCATGTAGGGCCTTTCTAGGCAGAGTTATGGGCCGGACAAAAAGGGAAGAGAAATATGGTCGAAAATCTTAAAATCCAATCCAAAACACGCCCGTAGAGGGGACTCTGATGAGCAGACCAGACCTAGTTTGGGGCATGTAGGGCCTTTCTAGGCAGAGTTATGGGCCGGACAAAAAGGGAAGAGAAATATGGTCGAAAATCTTAAAATCCAATCCAAAACACGCCCGTAGAGGGGACTCTGATGAGCAAACCAGACCAAGTTTGGGGCATGTAGGGCCTTTCTAGGCAGAGTTATGGGCCGGACAAAAAGGGAAGAGAAATATGGTCGAAAATCTTAAAATCCAATCCAAAACACGCCCGTAGAGGGGACTCTGATGAGCAAACCAGACCAAGTTTGGGGCATGTAGGGCCTTTCTAGGCAGAGTTATGGGCCAGACAAAAAGGGAAGAGAAATATGGTCGAAAATCTTAAACTCCAATCCAAAACACGCCCGTAGAGGGGACTCTGATGAGCAGACCAGACCAAGTGTGGGGCATGTAGGGCCTTTCTAGGCAGAGTTATGGGCCGGACAAAAAGGGAAGAGAAATATGGTCGAAAATCTTAAAATCCAATCCAAAACACGTCCGTAGAGGGGACTCTGATGAGCAGACCAGACCAAGTTTGGGGCATGTAGGGCCTTTCTAGGCAGAGTTATGGGCCGGACAAAAAGGGAAGAGAAATATGGTCGAAAATCTTAAAATCCAATCCAAAACACGCCCGTAGAGGGGACTCTGATGAGCAGACCAGACCAAGTTTGGGGCATGTAGGGCCTTTCTAGGCAGAGTTATGGGCCGGACAAAAAGGGAAGAGAAATATGGTCGAAAATCTTAAAATCCAATCCAAAACACGCCCGTAGAGGGGACTCTGATGAGCAAACCAGACCAAGTTTGGGGCATGTAGGGCCTTTCTAGGCAGAGTTATGGGCCGGACAAAAAGGGAAGAGAAATATGGTCGAAAATCTTAAAATCCAATCCAAAACACGCCCGTAGAGGGGACTCTGATGAGCAGACCAGACCAAGTTTGGGGCATGTAGGGCCTTTCTAGGCAGAGTTATGGGCCGGACAAAAAGGGAAGAGAAATATGGTCGAAAATCTTAAAATCCGATCCAAAACACGTCCGTAGAGGGGACTCTGATGAGCAGACCAGACCAAGTTTGGGGCATGTAGGGCCTTTCTAGGCAGAGTTATGGGCCGGACAAAAAGGGAAGAGAAATATGGTCGAAAATCTTAAAATCCAATCCAAAACACGCCCGTAGAGGGGACTCTGATGAGCAGACCAGACCTAGTTTGGGGCATTTAGGGCCTTTCTAGGCAGAGTTATGGGCCGGACAAAAAGGGAAGACAAATATGGTCAATTTAAAACAAAATCCAATCCAAAACATGCCCGTAGAGGGGACTCTGATGAGCAGACCAGACCTAGTTTGGGGCATGTAGGGCCTTTCTAGGCAGAGTTATGGGCCGGACAAAAAGGGAAGAGAAATATGGTCGAAAATCTTAAAATCCAATCCAAAACACGCCCGTAGAGGGGACTCTGATGAGCAGACCAGACCAAGTTTGGGGCATGTAGGGCCTTTCTAGGCAGAGTTATGGGCCGGACAAAAAGGGAAGACAAATAGGGTCAATTTAAAACAAAATCCAATCCAAAACACGCCCGTAGAGGGGACTCTGATGAGCAGACCAGACCAAGTTTGGGGCATGTAGGGCCTTTCTAGGCACAGTTATGGGCCGGACAAAAAGGGAAGACAAATATGGTCAATTTAAAACAAAATCCAATCCAAAACATGCCCGTAGAGGGGACTCTGATGAGCAGACCAGACCTAGTTTGGGGCATGTAGGGCCTTTCTAGGCAGAGTTATGGGCCGGACAAAAAGGGAAGAGAAATATGGTCGAAAATCTTAAAATCCAATCCAAAACACGCCCGTAGAGGGGACTCTGATGAGCAGACCAGACCAAGTTTGGGTAGGGCCTTTCTAGGCAGAGTTATGGGCCAGACAAAAAGGGAAGAGAAATATGGTCGAAAATCTTAAAATCCAATCCAAAACACGCCCGTAGAGGGGACTCTGATGAGCAGACCAGACCTAGTTTGGGGCATGTAGGGCCTTTCTAGGCAGAGTTATGGGCCGGACAAAAAGGGAAGACAAATATGGTCAATTTAAAACAAAATCCAATCCAAAACACGCCCGTAGAGCGGACTCTGATGAGCAGACCAGACCAAGTTTGGGGCATGTAGGGCCTTTCTAGGCAGAGTTATGGGCCAGACAAAAAGGGAAGAGAAATATGGTCGAAAATCTTAAAATCCAATCCAAAACACGCCCGTAGAGGGGACTCTGATGAGCAGACCAGACCTAGTTTGGGGCATGTAGGGCCTTTCTAGGCAGAGTTATGGGCCGGACAAAAAGGGAAGACAAATATGGTCAATTTAAAACAAAATCCAATCCAAAACACGCCCGTAGAGGGGACTCTGATGAGCAGACCAGACCTAGTTTGGGGCATGTAGGGCCTTTCTAGGCAGAGTTATGGGCCGGACAAAAAGGGAAGAGAAATATGGTCGAAAATCTTAAAATCCAATCCAAAACACGCCCGTAGAGGGGACTCTGATGAGCAGACCAGACCTAGTTTGGGGCATGTAGGGCCTTTCTAGGCAGAGTTATGGGCCGGACAAAAAGGGAAGACAAATATGGTCAATTTAAAACAAAATCCAATCCAAAACACGCCCGTAGAGGGGACTCTGATGAGCAGACCAGACCTAGTTTGGGGCATGTAGGGCCTTTCTAGGCAGAGTTATGGGCCGGACAAAAAGGGAAGAGAAATATGGTCGAAAATCTTAAAATCCAATCCAAAACACGCCCGTAGAGGGGACTCTGATGAGCAGACCAGACCTAGTTTGGGGCATGTAGGGCCTTTCTAGGCAGAGTTATGGGCCGGACAAAAAGGGAAGAGAAATATGGTCGAAAATCTTAAAATCCAATCCAAAACACGCCCGTAGAGGGGACTCTGATGAGCAAACCAGACCAAGTTTGGGGCATGTAGGGCCTTTCTAGGCAGAGTTATGGGCCGGACAAAAAGGGAAGAGAAATATGGTCGAAAATCTTAAAATCCAATCCAAAACACGCCCGTAGAGGGGACTCTGATGAGCAGACCAGACCTAGTTTGGGGCATGTAGGGCCTTTCTAGGCAGAGTTATGGGCCGGACAAAAAGGGAAGAGAAATATGGTCGAAAATCTTAAAATCCAATCCAAAACACGTCCGTAGAGGGGACTCTGATGAGCAGACCAGACCAAGTGTGGGGCATGTAGGGCCTTTCTAGGCAGAGTTATGGGCCGGACAAAAAGGGAAGAGAAATATGGTCGAAAATCTTAAAATCCAATACAAAACACGCCCGTAGAGGGGACTCTGATGAGCAGACCAGACCTAGTTTGGGGCATGTAGGGCCTTTCTAGGCAGAGTTATGGGCCGGACAAAAAGGGAAGAGAAATATGGTCGAAAATCTTAAAATCCAATCCAAAACACGCCCGTAGAGGGGACTCTGATGAGCAGACCAGACCTAGTTTGGGGCATTTAGGGCCTTTCTAGGCAGAGTTATGGGCCGGACAAAAAGGGAAGACAAATATGGTCAATTTAAAACAAAATCCAATCCAAAACATGCCCGTAGAGGGGACTCTGATGAGCAGACCAGACCTAGTTTGGGGCATGTAGGGCCTTTCTAGGCAGAGTTATGGGCCGGACAAAAAGGGAAGACAAATATGGTCAATTTAAAACAAAATCCAATCCAAAACATGCCCGTAGAGGGGACTCTGATGAGCAGACCAGACCTAGTTTGGGGCATGTAGGGCCTTTCTAGGCAGAGTTATGGGCCGGACAAAAAGGGAAAAGAAATATGGTCGAAAATCTTAAAATCCAATCCAAAACACGTCCGTAGAGGGGACTCTGATGAGCAGACCAGACCAAGTTTGGGGCATGTAGGGCCTTTCTAGGCAGAGTTATGGGCCGGACAAAAAGGGAAGAGAAATATGGTCGAAAATCTTAAAATCCAATCCAAAACACGTCCGTAGAGGGGACTCTGATGAGCAGACCAGACCAAGTTTGGGGCATGTAGGGCCTTTCTAGGCAGAGTTATGGGCCGGACAAAAAGGGAAGAGAAATATGGTCGAAAATCTTAAAATCCAATCCAAAACACGCCCGTAGAGGGGACTCTGATGAGCAAACCAGACCAAGTTTGGGGCATGTAGGGCCTTTCTAGGCAGAGTTATGGGCCGGACAAAATTGGAAGAGAAATATGGTCGAAAATCTTAAAATCCAATCCAAAACACGCCCGTAGAGGGGACTCTGATGAGCAGACCAGACCTAGTTTGGGGCATGTAGGGCCTTTCTAGGCAGAGTTATGGGCCGGACAAAAAGGGAAGACAAATATGGTCAATTTAAAACAAAATCCAATCCAAAACATGCCCGTAGAGGGGACTCTGATGAGCAGACCAGACCTAGTTTGGGGCATGTAGGGCCTTTCTAGGCAGAGTTATGGGCCGGACAAAAAGGGAAGAGAAATATGGTCGAAAATCTTAAAATCCAATCCAAAACACGCCCGTAGAGGGGACTCTGATGAGCAGACCAGACCTAGTTTGGGGCATGTAGGGCCTTTCTAGGCAGAGTTATGGGCCGGACAAAAAGGGAAGACAAATATGGTCAATTTAAAACAAAATCCAATCCAAAACATGCCCGTAGAGGGGACTCTGATGAGCAGACCAGACCTAGTTTGGGGCATGTAGGGCCTTTCTAGGCAGAGTTATGGGCCGGACAAAAAGGGAAGACAAATATGGTCAATTTAAAACAAAATCCAATCCAAAACATGCCCGTAGAGGGGACTCTGATGAGCAGACCAGACCTAGTTTGGGGCATGTAGGGCCTTTCTAGGCAGAGTTATGGGCCGGACAAAAAGGGAAGAGAAATATGGTCGAAAATCTTAAAATCCAATCCAAAACACGCCCGTAGAGGGGACTCTGATGAGCAGACCAGACCTAGTTTGGGGCATGTAGGGCCTTTCTAGGCAGAGTTATGGGCCGGACAAAAAGGGAAGAGAAATATGGTCGAAAATCTTAAAATCCAATCCAAAACACGTCCGTAGAGGGGACTCTGATGAGCAGACCAGACCAAGTTTGGGGCATGTAGGGCCTTTCTAGGCAGAGTTATGGGCCGGACAAAAAGGGAAGACAAATATGGTCAATTTAAAACAAAATCCAATCCAAAACATGCCCGTAGAGGGGACTCTGATGAGCAGACCAGACCTAGTTTGGGGCATGTAGGGCCTTTCTAGGCAGAGTTATGGGCCGGACAAAAAGGGAAGACAAATATGGTCAATTTAAAACAAAATCCAATCCAAAACATGCCCGTAGAGGGGACTCTGATGAGCAGACCAGACCTAGTTTGGGGCATGTAGGGCCTTTCTAGGCAGAGTTATGGGCCGGACAAAAAGGGAAGACAAATATGGTCAATTTAAAACAAAATCCAATCCAAAACATGCCCGTAGAGGGGACTCTGATGAGCAGACCAGACCTAGTTTGGGGCATGTAGGGCCTTTCTAGGCAGAGTTATGGGCCGGACAAAAAGGGAAGAGAAATATGGTCGAAAATCTTAAAATCCAATCCAAAACACGCCCGTAGAGGGGACTCTGATGAGCAGACCAGACCTAGTTTGGGGCATGTAGGGCCTTTCTAGGCAGAGTTATGGGCCGGACAAAAAGGGAAGACAAATATGGTAAATTTAAAACAAAATCCAATCCAAAACACGCCCGTAGAGGGGACTCTGATGAGCAGACCAGACCAAGTTTGGGGCATGTAGGGCCTTTCTAGGCAGAGTTATGGGCCAGACAAAAAGGGAAGAGAAATATGGTCGAAAATCTTAAAATCCAATCCAAAACACGCCCGTAGAGGGGACTCTGATGAGCAGACCAGACCTAGTTTGGGGCATTTAGGGCCTTTCTAGGCAGAGTTATGGGCCGGACAAAAAGGGAAGAGAAATATGGTCGAAAATCTTAAAATCCAATCCAAAACACGTCCGTAGAGGGGACTCTGATGAGCAGACCAGACCAAGTTTGGGGCATGTAGGGCCTTTCTAGGCAGAGTTATGGGCCGGACAAAAAGGGAAGAGAAATATGGTCGAAAATCTTAAAATCCAATCCAAAACAAGCCCGTAGAGGGGACTCTGATGAGCAGACCAGACCTAGTTTGGGGCATGTAGGGCCTTTCTAGGCAGAGTTATGGGCCGGACAAAAAGGGAAAAGAAATATGGTCGAAAATCTTAAAATCCAATCCAAAACACGTCCGTAGAGGGGACTCTGATGAGCAGACCAGACCAAGTTTGGGGCATGTAGGGCCTTTCTAGGCAGAGTTATGGGCCGGACAAAAAGGGAAGAGAAATATGGTCGAAAATCTTAAAATCCAATCCAAAACACGTCCGTAGAGGGGACTCTGATGAGCAGACCAGACCAAGTTTGGGGCATGTAGGGCCTTTCTAGGCAGAGTTATGGGCCGGACAAAAAGGGAAGAGAAATATGGTCGAAAATCTTAAAATCCAATCCAAAACACGCCCGTAGAGGGGACTCTGATGAGCAAACCAGACCAAGTTTGGGGCATGTAGGGCCTTTCTAGGCAGAGTTATGGGCCGGACAAAATTGGAAGAGAAATATGGTCGAAAATCTTAAAATCCAATCCAAAACACGCCCGTAGAGGGGACTCTGATGAGCAGACCAGACCTAGTTTGGGGCATGTAGGGCCTTTCTAGGCAGAGTTATGGGCCGGACAAAAAGGGAAGACAAATATGGTCAATTTAAAACAAAATCCAATCCAAAACATGCCCGTAGAGGGGACTCTGATGAGCAGACCAGACCTAGTTTGGGGCATGTAGGGCCTTTCTAGGCAGAGTTATGGGCCGGACAAAAAGGGAAGACAAATATGGTCAATTTAAAACAAAATCCAATCCAAAACATGCCCGTAGAGGGGACTCTGATGAGCAGACCAGACCTAGTTTGGGGCATGTAGGGCCTTTCTAGGCAGAGTTATGGGCCGGACAAAAAGGGAAGACAAATATGGTCAATTTAAAACAAAATCCAATCCAAAACATGCCCGTAGAGGGGACTCTGATGAGCAGACCAGACCTAGTTTGGGGCATGTAGGGCCTTTCTAGGCAGAGTTATGGGCCGGACAAAAAGGGAAGACAAATATGGTCAATTTAAAACAAAATCCAATCCAAAACATGCCCGTAGAGGGGACTCTGATGAGCAGACCAGACCTAGTTTGGGGCATGTAGGGCCTTTCTAGGCAGAGTTATGGGCCGGACAAAAAGGGAAGAGAAATATGGTCGAAAATCTTAAAATCCAATCCAAAACACGCCCGTAGAGGGGACTCTGATGAGCAGACCAGACCTAGTTTGGGGCATGTAGGGCCTTTCTAGGCAGAGTTATGGGCCGGACAAAAAGGGAAGAGAAATATGGTCGAAAATCTTAAAATCCAATCCAAAACACGTCCGTAGAGGGGACTCTGATGAGCAGACCAGACCAAGTTTGGGGCATGTAGGGCCTTTCTAGGCAGAGTTATGGGCCGGACAAAAAGGGAAGACAAATATGGTCAATTTAAAACAAAATCCAATCCAAAACATGCCCGTAGAGGGGACTCTGATGAGCAGACCAGACCTAGTTTGGGGCATGTAGGGCCTTTCTAGGCAGAGTTATGGGCCGGACAAAAAGGGAAGACAAATATGGTCAATTTAAAACAAAATCCAATCCAAAACATGCCCGTAGAGGGGACTCTGATGAGCAGACCAGACCTAGTTTGGGGCATGTAGGGCCTTTCTAGGCAGAGTTATGGGCCGGACAAAAAGGGAAGACAAATATGGTCAATTTAAAACAAAATCCAATCCAAAACATGCCCGTAGAGGGGACTCTGATGAGCAGACCAGACCTAGTTTGGGGCATGTAGGGCCTTTCTAGGCAGAGTTATGGGCCGGACAAAAAGGGAAGAGAAATATGGTCGAAAATCTTAAAATCCAATCCAAAACACGCCCGTAGAGGGGACTCTGATGAGCAGACCAGACCTAGTTTGGGGCATGTAGGGCCTTTCTAGGCAGAGTTATGGGCCGGACAAAAAGGGAAGACAAATATGGTCAATTTAAAACAAAATCCAATCCAAAACACGCCCGTAGAGGGGACTCTGATGAGCAGACCAGACCAAGTTTGGGGCATGTAGGGCCTTTCTAGGCAGAGTTATGGGCCAGACAAAAAGGGAAGAGAAATATGGTCGAAAATCTTAAAATCCAATCCAAAACACGCCCGTAGAGGGGACTCTGATGAGCAGACCAGACCTAGTTTGGGGCATGTAGGGCCTTTCTAGGCAGAGTTATGGGCCGGACAAAAAGGGAAGAGAAATATGGTCGAAAATCTTAAAATCCAATCCAAAACACGCCCGTAGAGGGGACTCTGATGAGCAGACCAGACCTAGTTTGGGGCATTTAGGGCCTTTCTAGGCAGAGTTATGGGCCGGACAAAAAGGGAAGAGAAATATGGTCGAAAATCTTAAAATCCAATCCAAAACACGTCCGTAGAGGGGACTCTGATGAGCAGACCAGACCAAGTTTGGGGCATGTAGGGCCTTTCTAGGCAGAGTTATGGGCCGGACAAAAAGGGAAGAGAAATATGGTCGAAAATCTTAAAATCCAATCCAAAACAAGCCCGTAGAGGGGACTCTGATGAGCAGACCAGACCTAGTTTGGGGCATGTAGGGCCTTTCTAGGCAGAGTTATGGGCCGGACAAAAAGGGAAGACAAATATGGTCAATTTAAAACAAAATCCAATCCAAAACATTCCCGTAGAGGGGACTCTGATGAGCAGACCAGACCTAGTTTGGGGCATGTAGGGCCTTTCTAGGCAGAGTTATGGGCCGGACAAAAAGGGAAGAGAAATATGGTCGAAAATCTTAAAATCCAATCCAAAACACGTCCGTAGAGGGGACTCTGATGAGCAGACCAGACCAAGTTTGGGGCATGTAGGGCCTTTCTAGGCAGAGTTATGGGCCGGACAAAAAGGGAAGAGAAATATGGTCAATTTAAAACAAAATCCAATCCAAAACACGCCCGTAGAGGGGACTCTGATGAGCAAACCAGACCAAGTTTGGGGCATGTAGGGCCTTTCTAGGCAGAGTTATGGGCCGGACAAAAAGGGAAGAGAAATATGGTCGAAAATCTTAAAATCCAATCCAAAACACGCCCGTAGAGGGGACTCTGATGAGCAGACCAGACCTAGTTTGGGGCATGTAGGGCCTTTCTAGGCAGAGTTATGGGCCGGACAAAAAGGGAAGAGAAATATGGTCGAAAATCTTAAAATCCAATCCAAAACACGCCCGTAGAGGGGACTCTGATGAGCAGACCAGACCTAGTTTGGGGCATGTAGGGCCTTTCTAGGCAGAGTTATGGGCCAGACAAAAAGGGAAGAGAAATATGGTCGAAAATCTTAAACTCCAATCCAAAACACGCCCGTAGAGGGGACTCTGATGAGCAGACCAGACCAAGTGTGGGGCATGTAGGGCCTTTCTAGGCAGAGTTATGGGCCGGACAAAAAGGGAAGAGAAATATGGTCGAAAATCTTAAAATCCAATCCAAAACACGCCCGTAGAGGGGACTCTGATGAGCAGACCAGACCAAGTTTGGGGCATGTAGGGCCTTTCTAGGCAGAGTTATGGGCCGGACAAAAAGGGAAGAGAAATATGGTCGAAAATCTTAAAATCCAATCCAAAACACGCCCGTAGAGGGGACTCTGATGAGCAGACCAGACCTAGTTTGGGGCATGTAGGGCCTTTCTAGGCAGAGTTATGGGCCGGACAAAAAGGGAAGACAAATATGGTCAATTTAAAACAAAATCCAATCCAAAACACGCCCGTAGAGGGGACTCTGATGAGCAGACCAGACCAAGTTTGGGGCATGTAGGGCCTTTCTAGGCAGAGTTATGGGCCAGACAAAAAGGGAAGAGAAATATGGTCGAAAATCTTAAAATCCAATCCAAAACACGCCCGTAGAGGGGACTCTGATGAGCAGACCAGACCAAGTTTGGGGCATGTAGGGCCTTTCTAGGCAGAGTTATGGGCCGGACAAAAAGGGAAGAGAAATATGGTCGAAAATCTTAAAATCCATTTCAAAACACGCCCGTAGAGGGGACTCTGATGAGCAGACCAGACCAAGTTTGGGGCATGTAGGGCCTTTCTAGGCAGAGTTATGGGCCGGACAAAAAGGGAAGACAAATATGGTCGAAAATCTTAAAATCCAATCCAAAACACGCCCGTAGAGGGGTCTCTGATGAGCAGACCAGACCAAGTTTGGGGCATGTAGGGCCTTTCTAGGCAGAGTTATGGGCCGGACAAAAAGGGAAGAGAAATATGGTCGAAAATCTTAAAATCCAATCCAAAACACGTCCGTAGAGGGGACTCTGATGAGCAGACCAGACCAAGTTTGGGGCATGTAGGGCCTTTCTAGGCAGAGTTATGGGCCAGACAGAAAGGGAAGAGAAATATGGTCGAAAATCTTAAAATCCAATCCAAAACACGCCCGTAGAGGGGACTCTGATGAGCAGACCAGACCTAGTTTGGGGCATGTAGGGCCTTTCTAGGCAGAGTTATGGGCCGGACAAAAAGGGAAGACAAATATGGTCAATTTAAAACAAAATCCAATCCAAAACACGCCCGTAGAGGGGACTCTGATGAGCAGACCAGACCTAGTTTGGGGCATGTAGGGCCTTTCTAGGCAGAGTTATGGGCCAGACAAAAAGGGAAGAGAAATATGGTCGAAAATCTTAAAATCCAATCCAAAACACGCCCGTAGAGGGGACTCTGATGAGCAGACCAGACCAAGTGTGGGGCATGTAGGGCCTTTCTAGGCAGAGTTATGGGCCGGACAAAAAGGGAAGAGAAATATGGTCAATTTAAAACAAAATCCAATCCAAAACACGCCCGTAGAGGGGACTCTGATGAGCAGACCAGACCAACTTTGGGGCATGTAGGGCCTTTCTAGGCAGAGTTATGGGCCGGACAAAAAGGGAAGAGAAATATGGTCGAAAATCTTAAAATCAAATCCAAAACACGCCCGTAGAGGGGACTCTGATGAGCAGACCAGACCAAGTTTGGGGCATGTAGGGCCTTTCTAGGCAGAGTTATGGGCCGGACAAAAAGGGAAGAGAAATATGGTCGAAAATCTTAAAATCCAATCCAAAACACGTCCGTAGAGGGGACTCTGATGAGCAGACCAGACCAAGTTTGGGGCATGTAGGGCCTTTCTAGGCAGAGTTATGGGCCAGACAAAAAGGGAAGAGAAATATGGTCGAAAATCTTAAAATCCAATCCAAAACACGCCCGTAGAGGGGACTCTGATGAGCAGACCAGACCAAGTGTGGGGCATGTAGGGCCTTTCTAGGCAGAGTTATGGGCCGGACAAAAAGGGAAGAGAAATATGGTCGAAAATCTTAAAATCCAATCCAAAACACGCCCGTAGAGGGGACTCTGATGAGCAGACCAGACCTAGTTTGGGGCATGTAGGGCCTTTCTAGGCAGAGTTATGGGCCGGACAAAAAGGGAAGACAAATATGGTCAATTTAAAACAAAATCCAATCCAAAACACGCCCGTAGAGGGGACTCTGATGAGCAGACCAGACCAAGTTTGGGGCATGTAGGGCCTTTCTAGGCAGAGTTATGGGCCAGACAAAAAGGGAAGAGAAATATGGTCGAAAATCTTAAAATCCAATCCAAAACACGCCCGTAGAGGGGACTCTGATGAGCAGACCAGACCAAGTTTGGGGCATGTAGGGCCTTTCTAGGCAGAGTTATGGGCCGGACAAAAAGGGAAGAGAAATATGGTCGAAAATCTTAAAATCCATTTCAAAACACGCCCGTAGAGGGGACTCTGATGAGCAGACCAGACCAAGTTTGGGGCATGTAGGGCCTTTCTAGGCAGAGTTATGGGCCGGACAAAAAGGGAAGACAAATATGGTCGAAAATCTTAAAATCCAATCCAAAACACGCCCGTAGAGGGGACTCTGATGAGCAGACCAGACCAAGTTTGGGGCATGTAGGGCCTTTCTAGGCAGAGTTATGGGCCGGACAAAAAGGGAAGACAAATTCAATCCAAAACATGCCCGTAGAGGGGACTCTGATGAGCAGACCAGACCAAGTTTGGGGCATGTAGGGCCTTTCTAGGCAGAGTTATGGGCCGGACAAAAAGGGAAGAGAAATATGGTCGAAAATCTTAAAATCCAATCCAAAACACGCCCGTAGAGGGGACTCTGATGAGCAGACCAGACCTAGTTTGGGGCATGTAGGGCCTTTCTAGGCAGAGTTATGGGCCGGACAAAAAGGGAAGACAAATATGGTCAATTTAAAACAAAATCCAATCCAAAACACGCCCGTAGAGGGGACTCTGATGAGCAGACCAGACCAAGTTTGGGGCATGTAGGGCCTTTCTAGGCAGAGTTATGGGCCAGACAAAAAGGGAAGAGAAATATGGTCGAAAATCTTAAAATCCAATCCAAAACACGCCCGTAGAGGGGACTCTGATGAGCAGACCAGACCAAGTTTGGGGCATGTAGGGCCTTTCTAGGCAGAGTTATGGGCCGGACAAAAAGGGAAGAGAAATATGGTCGAAAATCTTAAAATCCATTTCAAAACACGCCCGTAGAGGGGACTCTGATGAGCAGACCAGACCAAGTTTGGGGCATGTAGGGCCTTTCTAGGCAGAGTTATGGGCCGGACAAAAAGGGAAGACAAATATGGTCGAAAATCTTAAAATCCAATCCAAAACACGCCCGTAGAGGGGTCTCTGATGAGCAGACCAGACCAAGTTTGGGGCATGTAGGGCCTTTCTAGGCAGAGTTATGGGCCGGACAAAAAGGGAAGAGAAATATGGTCGAAAATCTTAAAATCCAATCCAAAACACGTCCGTAGAGGGGACTCTGATGAGCAGACCAGACCAAGTTTGGGGCATGTAGGGCCTTTCTAGGCAGAGTTATGGGCCAGACAGAAAGGGAAGAGAAATATGGTCGAAAATCTTAAAATCCAATCCAAAACACGCCCGTAGAGGGGACTCTGATGAGCAGACCAGACCTAGTTTGGGGCATGTAGGGCCTTTCTAGGCAGAGTTATGGGCCGGACAAAAAGGGAAGACAAATATGGTCAATTTAAAACAAAATCCAATCCAAAACACGCCCGTAGAGGGGACTCTGATGAGCAGACCAGACCAACTTTGGGGCATGTAGGGCCTTTCTAGGCAGAGTTATGGGCCGGACAAAAAGGGAAGAGAAATATGGTCGAAAATCTTAAAATCAAATCCAAAACACGCCCGTAGAGGGGACTCTGATGAGCAGACCAGACCAAGTTTGGGGCATGTAGGGCCTTTCTAGGCAGAGTTATGGGCCGGACAAAAAGGGAAGAGAAATATGGTCGAAAATCTTAAAATCCAATCCAAAACACGTCCGTAGAGGGGACTCTGATGAGCAGACCAGACCAAGTTTGGGGCATGTAGGGCCTTTCTAGGCAGAGTTATGGGCCAGACAAAAAGGGAAGAGAAATATGGTCGAAAATCTTAAAATCCAATCCAAAACACGCCCGTAGAGGGGACTCTGATGAGCAGACCAGACCAAGTGTGGGGCATGTAGGGCCTTTCTAGGCAGAGTTATGGGCCGGACAAAAAGGGAAGAGAAATATGGTCGAAAATCTTAAAATCCAATCCAAAACACGCCCGTAGAGGGGACTCTGATGAGCAGACCAGACCTAGTTTGGGGCATGTAGGGCCTTTCTAGGCAGAGTTATGGGCCGGACAAAAAGGGAAGACAAATATGGTCAATTTAAAACAAAATCCAATCCAAAACACGCCCGTAGAGGGGACTCTGATGAGCAGACCAGACCAAGTTTGGGGCATGTAGGGCCTTTCTAGGCAGAGTTATGGGCCAGACAAAAAGGGAAGAGAAATATGGTCGAAAATCTTAAAATCCAATCCAAAACACGCCCGTAGAGGGGACTCTGATGAGCAGACCAGACCAAGTTTGGGGCATGTAGGGCCTTTCTAGGCAGAGTTATGGGCCGGACAAAAAGGGAAGAGAAATATGGTCGAAAATCTTAAAATCCATTTCAAAACACGCCCGTAGAGGGGACTCTGATGAGCAGACCAGACCAAGTTTGGGGCATGTAGGGCCTTTCTAGGCAGAGTTATGGGCCGGACAAAAAGGGAAGACAAATATGGTCGAAAATCTTAAAATCCAATCCAAAACACGCCCGTAGAGGGGACTCTGATGAGCAGACCAGACCAAGTTTGGGGCATGTAGGGCCTTTCTAGGCAGAGTTATGGGCCGGACAAAAAGGGAAGACAAATTCAATCCAAAACATGCCCGTAGAGGGGACTCTGATGAGCAGACCAGACCAAGTTTGGGGCATGTAGGGCCTTTCTAGGCAGAGTTATGGGCCGGACAAAAAGGGAAGACAAATCCAATCCAAAACACGCCCGTAGAGGGGACTCTGATGAGCAGACCAGACCAAGTTTGGGGCGTGTAGGGCCTTTCTAGGCAGAGTTATGGGCCGGACAAAAAGGGAAGACAAATCCAATCCAAAACACGCCCGTAGAGGGGACTGATGAGCAGACCAGACCAAGTTTGGGGCATGTAGGGCCTTTCTAGGCAGAGTTATGGGCCGGACAAAAAGGGAAGTCAAATATGGTCGGAAATCTTAAAATCCAATCCAAAACATGCCCGTAGAGGGGACTCTGATGAGCAGACCAGACCAAGTTTGGGGCATGTAGGCCCTTTCTAGGCAGAGTTATGGGCCGGACAAAAAGGGAAGTCAAATATGGTCGGAAATCTTAAAATCCAATCCAAAACAAACAAAAGCTACGATTCTTGTGCTTGTAGATATGTAAACCATTTCAAGATCGAGTCACAACAACAAGTTTAGTCAACGTCTTTGTCCAGTCACCACTTTGGTGTTGTTTACAAAGCCAAACGTCTCTACTTACCCTCAAAGGTTCTGTGTCGTCCAGGTATGCAAACAACACATCAAAACTTGATCTGCGTACATTCCCAAGGGTTCAAAGTATCTAACTATTAAAGTAATTCGTCCAAATACAATGTTTTACGTTCATGAATAGCCATTATCCTTTGTTTCATTATGCAAGTTAGCCGACGGAAGAAACAACTTGTTCACATAAAAGTGTTCTGTTCTCCGGTTAGCAACGGAGTTTTCACGATATGAAGCAATCAAAATGTCCGTTGAACCCTCCCCTTTTGATTGACACCTTGTTTGACCCAATAGGAGCTTCCATGCCCCGTTGACAGCCCTCTAAAGCCAATTAGGTCTGTGCGTCCTGCCCCCCCCCCCGCCCCCCCCCCACACTCTTTCTAAACAAATTTCTCGAACTGGCTTCGACTGGCTCTGAAATGAGCTCGTTAGCCTTGTAGCTGAAAGCTAGCTGAAAATGCCAATACCTCATTTGTATGTGTCTGTGGAGCCGTCAAAATAAAAGTCGATTGCGCAATAGGGTTGAAAGAATCAGTTTTCTTTGTGCGCCAATCCTGGGAATCAGATAAAGCACTCCAATGTGTTCATGCTTCAATTTTTGTGTTTCAGTAATACTAATTAGGGATTTAGCTATTATATATGATAGTTCTAAGTACCACCTTTCATTAGAGATAACAATTATGAAAAATAATACCTTTTATCCTGAGTATTTGACCTTGGTTACAAAGGGTCATTTTGGAGTCTCCAAAAGGCCCTTTTAGAAAATGAATGGATGTACTCTTATAAAAACATGTGTCAAATATGAATATATTGTGGTATTATGTTTGACTTTTGATTTGAATTGGGTAAGGCTTCAACCTGTCCAATTTAGTCTTCCAGCTAATACCTACCACCTCTAGGCCTCTTCAGGCCTCTGTTTTCAAAACAAAATCTAGACGGAAATAGAAATTTTCACTTTCCTTGTGTTCAAGCTTCTATTACTCAACACTAGTAGGACTGACAGGGGTCCTGACAACAGGGGACATAACTTCAGAGTGTCAGCTTTCAAAAGAGATCATTTACATGCATGTACTCCAAATGGTTCAAGAACAGCTTCCAATTTACTTTGGGTATGCTGTTTAGGCGTTTTCAGGCAAATTTAACTGGATTTTGAAAAGGTTAAGATTTTCGACCATATTTGACTTCCCTTTTTGTCCGGCCCATAACTCTGCCTAGAAAGGCCCTACATGCCCCAAACTTGGTCTGGTCTGCTCATCAGAGTCCCCTCTACGGACGTGTTTTGGATTGGATTTTAAGATTTTCGACCATATTTCTCTTCCCTTTTTGTCCGGCCCATAACTCTGCCTAGAAAGGCCCTACATGCCCCAAACTTGGTCTGGTCTGCTCATCAGAGTCCCCTCTACGGGCGTTTTTTGGATTGGATTTTGTTTTAAATTGACCATATTTGACTTCCCTTTTTGTCCGGCCCATAACTCTGCCTAGAAAGGCCCTACATGCCCCAAAGTTGGTCTGGTCTGCTCATCAGAGTCCCCTGTACGGGAGTGTTTTGGATTGGATTTTAAGATTTTTGACCATATTTGACTTCCCTTTTTGTCCGGCCCATAACTCTGCCTAGAAAGGCCCTACATGCCACAAACTAGGTCTGGTCTGCTCATCAGAGTCCCCTCTACGGGCGTGTTTTGGATTGGATTTTGTTTTAAATTGACCATATTTGACTTCCCTTTTTGTCCGGCCCATAACTCTGCCTAGAAAGGCCCTACATGCCCCAAACTAGGTCTGGTCTGCTCATCAGAGTCCCCTCTACGGGCGTGTTTTGGATTGGATTTTGTTTTAAATTGACCATATTTGACTTCCCTTTTTTTCCGGCCCATAACTCTGCCTAGAAAGGCCCTACATGCCCCAAACTTGGTCTGGTCTGCTCATCAGAGTCCCCTCTACGGGCGTGTTTTGGATTGGATTTTAAGATTTTCGACCATATTTGTCTTCCCTTTCTGTCCGGCCCATAACTCTGCCTAGAAAGGCCCTACATGCCCCAAACTAGGTCTGGTCTGCTCATCAGAGTCCCCTCTACGGGCGTGTTTTGGATTGGATTTTAACCTGTTTTTCGACCAGACCAAGTTTGGTTCCCAGGTGCTTCCCAGGTTCTCTTCGAGCAGTAAACCTGTTGACATGGTCTCAGCTTTCTCTTAGAGCAGTAGACCTGTTGACATGGTCTCAACTTGTTGAAATCCCATCAATGTGCCGGGAGTATTTTGAAAAGTATTTTGAAAAGTAATTAGAAAATTATTAAAGTATTTCTGAAAGTATTTTGAAAAGTACTTTAATAAATTACTTTTCAAAAATACTTTAATATTTTTCTAATTACTTTTCAAAAATACTTTAATATTTTTCTAATTACTTTTTAAAAATACTTTAGTATTTTTCTAATTACTTTTCAAAAATACTTTAGTATTTTTCTAATTACTTTTCAAAAAGACTTTAATATTTTTCTAATTACTTTTCAAAAAGACTTTAATATTTTTCTAATTACTTTTCAAAAATACTTTAATACTTTTCTAATTACTTTTCAAAAATACTTTAGTATTTTTCTAATTACTTTTCAAAAATACTTTAGTATTTTTCTAATTACTTTTCAAAAATACTTTAATACTTTTCTAATTACTTTTCAAAAATACTTTAGTATTTTTCTAATTACTTTTCAAAAATACTTTAATATTTTTCTAATTACTTTTCAAAAATACTTTAATATTTTTCTAATTACTTTTCAAAAATACTTTAATATTTTTCTAATTACTTTTCAAAAATACTTTAATACTTTTCTAATTACTTTTCAAAAATACTTTAATATTTTTCTAATTACTTTTCAAAAATACTTTAATACTTTTCTAATTACTTTTCAAAAATACTTTAATATTTTTCTAATTACTTTTCAAAAATACTTTAATATTTTTCTAATTACTTTTCAAAAATACTTTAATACTTTTCTAATTACTTTTCAAAAATACTTTAATATTTTTCTAATTACTTTTCAAAAATACTTTAATATTTTTCTAATTACTTTTCAAAAATATTTTAATACTTTACATTTACATTTAGTCATTTAGCAGACGCTCTTATCCAGACCGACTTACAGTAAGTACAGGGACATTCCCCCGAGGCAAGTAGGGTGAAGTACCTTGCCCAAGGACACAACGTCAGTTGGCTGGATTACTAGCCCGATTCCCTCACCGCTCAGCCACCTGACTCACCTGACTTTTCTAATTACTTTTCAAAATACTTTTCAAAATACTTTTTGAGATGATCTTGTTGACATGGTCTCAGCTTTCTCTTAGAGCAGAAGACCTGTTGGCATGGTCTCAACTTGTTGAAATCCCATGACACACCCAAGCTAAACCTCCTAAATATACAGATAAATATAAAAATACAATATACTAAGACAGACACAGACAGACAGACAGAAAGGTAGGCAGGCAGTAAACAGATTAGTCGGGATTGTGGGGAAAAAAGGCTTCAGAGGGGGTGTTTCCAAAAAATACAAATACAAAAATCCCATCCAAACACTGCACATAGAGGGGCTTCTAATGAGCAGACCAGACCTAGTTTGGGGCCAGGGGGAGCCTCCTAGGCAGAGTTATGGGGGGGAGAAAGGTCCAAAACCCCCTTTTCTTCAAAATGGTACAATCCCAAAAAAAACTACATGGTAAAGTCCTAAAGTCTCTTTCTCTAACCCTAACCCTCAGGTGCCTGGTCCCGCCCTACACTGCCATGTCCCCTGGACTGACAGGTCGGTGGACCCATTTAGTTTCACAGGGGCCCCTCCCCATCTCTCTGGGGGGGTGGCCCTGGACCTCTCCTCATTTCTGGGGAGTGGCCCTGACACCTTTGGTGCCAGTCAACCAATTGCTGTGTCTATCAGACAAACAGATTAGCTTGATCTTCACTTAAAATTATGCCTGTACCCCTCTTTGTGGCTACCATTCCTACCTTTGGTTTCTCTCACTCAAGCGGAAGTCAAGCGGGAGTCCAAACCCCCCTTTCTTCAAAACGGTAAAAGTCTCTTTCTCTCTTGTCCATGGTAAATTCCAAACCCCCCTTCTACATGATTAAGTCCTAACCCCCCTTTCTTCTCCATGGTAAAGTCCTAAAGTCTCTTTCTCTAACCCTTAGGTGCCTGGTCCTGCCCTACACTGCCATGTCCCCTGGACTGACAGGTTGGGGGACTCATTTTATTTCACAGGGGCCCCTCCCCATTTCTGGGGGGTTGTCCTGGGCCTCTCCCCATTTCTGGGGGGGTGGCCCTGACACCCTCAGATGCCTGGGTCCTCCCTACACTGCCATGTCCCCTGGACTGACAGGTTGGGGGACCCATTTTATTTCACAGGGGCCCCTCCCCATTTCTGGGGGGTTGTCCTGGGCCTCTCCCCATTTCTGGGGGGGTGGCCCTGACACCCTCAGGTGCCTGGGTCCTCCCTACACTGCCATGTCCCTTGGACTGACAGGTTGGGGGACCCATTTTATTTCACAGGGGCCCCTCCCCATTTCTGGGGGGTGGCCTTGACACTTTGGTGCCAGTCAACCAATCGCTGTGTCTATCAGAGAAACAGATCGATTTAATCTTCACCAATACTCAGGCCGATACCCCTCTTCGGGGCTACCATTCCTACCTTTGGTTTCTCTCAATCAAGCGGAAGTCAAGCGGGAGTCCAAACCCCCCTTTCTTCAAAACGGTAAAAGTCTCTTTCTCTCTTGTCCATGGTAAATTCCAAACCCCCCTTCTACATGATTAAGTCCTAACCCCCCTTTCTTCTCCATGGTAAAGTCCTAAAGTCTCTTTCTCTAACCCAAGGTGCCTGGTCCTGCCCTACACTGCCATGTCCCCTGGACTGACAGGTTGGGGGACTCATTTTATTTCACAGGGGCCCCTCCCCATTTCTGGGGGGTTGTCCTGGGCCTCTCCCCATTTCTGGGGGGGTGGCCCTGACACCCTCAGGTGCCTGGGTCCTCCCTACATTGCCATGTCCCCTGGACTGACAGGTTGGGGGACCCATTTTATTTCACAGGGGCCCCTCCCCATTTCTGGGGGGTGGCCTTGACACTTTGGTGCCAGTCAACCAATCGCTGTGTCTATCAGAGAAGCAGATCGATTTAATCTTCACCAATACTCAGGCCGATACACCTCTTCGGGGCTACCATTCCTACCTTTGGTTTCTCAATCATTTTCCAGTTTGATTAGGCTCAATGGGGTTTTTGATACCCGTTGCTGACGCCGCTTGCCGCTCTCACCGTTGAAAGATTTGCTACCTCAGTTGATGGGGTCTCCCTGAAACAATTCAAGGCCTCATCCGGATTCCTCGGCAGACTCCTGACGTAGGGGTTCCAGACCGGGTTTTCCACGGCTTTGGTGAGAATGCTTTTCCAAGGTATAGTTAGCGTCGGTAGAAGATTGGTGGGTCCAGTGGTTTAGCACAATGGGACATATTCCCAGGACTCACCCGCCGACAAACCTAGGCCCTAGCCGCTGGTAGAAGCTTGTAGGGAGTTCCAAGGCTCGATAGGAGCCTTACCTCCCTTCCGCCAGCACTCCTTAGCCCCCGCTGGGTAAGCTGCGACAGGGGCAGCTTGTCTGGGTGGGCGGGAGACTTTGATCCACTCTGGGCAGGCTGTGACCACAAGCAGTCTGTCCGGGCAAGTGGTTCTTCAGGCCCTCTCCGGGCAGGCTGTGGTAACCTTGCGGTGTTAACAAGCAGTCTGTTTGGGTGGGCGGTAAGTATGCGGCCCTCCTGCGTCCCACTCGGGACAGCACGCAGGATGTGGTGGTCCAGGGCTCAGGACCTTGATCGTAGCCCAGTCTTTTACGGGGGGTAGCCCCACTCATGCACCACTGCACTACACCTTGACTGATTCTGATCATCACCCTTTAGCCCAAGGGGTGTGATCAAACCCATACCCCAGGATACGCTTTTGCCTCCCTGGTTTCTGGTGCTTGTTGGCTTCCCCATGAGAAATGTATTCTCTTGGACATGTTCTCTTGCACAGTTTATTGTGCCTCTTACTGGGTATCCATTCTACCCCAACATTTTCCGTGTGGCGAGAGCAGTGGGCAGGATCCAAGGTAAGAATTGCACCATTTTTGCTTATTAGCATTAGCATTGATTGCTAATATATATTTTTTTTAATTAATTTTCAAAGAAATTTATCTTTCCAAAAATTCAAGCTTTACAATTCAAATTTTATTTCACATTGAACTTACTCTCCAATTCCTCCTAAAACTTGCACCATTTTGCTTATTAGCATTAGCATTGATTGCTAATAAAAAAAGGTTTCCTTCACAAATTAGTTCTACTGGCCCGATTTGGACAAGAATGGGGTTAGTCTTCGGACAGCGGTATGTCATCACTTTCACTCCCATTCTCCAGAACGGTTTCCAACAGATCTCATCCTAGACCTTGGGATATCCAGTTTGTCATTGCTAGACCTATACTACCAAATGTTGGTATTGATACCCTTCTTGGATCTTTACTGGACTTTAGACATTATTCAAACTCTATACAAACCCTAACCCTAGTTTATCATAAGGAGACTGAGTTAGTGGGGTTTCAGGTGCGCGTGCCTAAATGGGGTCTCACCTGTACTGTGGTCCGGTTGGGGTCCCACAGGGTGTTTCCTCGTCATTACTGCCACACCTAACCCTCATCAATGCTACCTAACCTGCCTGGGCCTTGGTCTCTACTCACCCCTACAGCTCCTTCTCATTCCAACCTTAGATTTGCCTTGATTCCTTTATCATTAAGAAGATCTGAAGATTTGCCATCAATTCTCTCTTTCGGTTCTCTTCCTTTACCCAAAAAACCCTCTCCCTTGCCTTGGGGACCCCTTGATAGCAGCTGTGTTCTTCTGGGAAATGGATACAGTCCCCCAATTTCACCCTGCAATCCTCTCCTCTGGGAAGGTGCTTATGATTCTTCACCTAAAACCCTACCCTTAATTACCCCTTTGTACCCTCTCCTCCCATCCTTGGGACCACCCTTTGGATGGGAGGTAGACTTGCTTAGCCCTGTGGGCAAGTGTCCTTTGCCCTGTGGGTGTTGGCTCTGTAGTCATTTCTCTCTCTCCCACTTCCTGACTTCTCCTTGTCATCTCTCCTGTCTATACATCCCTGAGCCTCTGGACCAACACCTAACCCTAACCTTGTTGGAGCTTTGGACCTGTACTAGTCGCTGTTGTAACCAGAACCCTACCCAACTCTGACTCTAACCCTAACCATTTGGGACCTATGCCTAAAGGACCCGGTTCTGACCTTCCTGCTACCTACAGCATCCTCCACTCCAATGGGACTTTTTTTGACAAACTCTCATTGGTTGTCTCTGTCCACCACACTGCCCACCCCCCTCCTGTGCCTGAAATTGTAAAGGACCTTTTTCTTGAAAGGCTTTCATCTTACCTGCCACTGGTCACCCTGACCGATGGCTTTCCATTCATTGAACCCTTGTAGGGCCCTCTCCCACCCCAGTGGTCATCCTGCCATACCTTCACTTCATTGGGACTTTTTTTTAAACGCTACCGCCCATCTCTGGTTACCCCCACACAGACTCACATTCTCATTGGACCTCTCTGCTACCATCATGACTTTCCCTCTTGGGCACAATTTGAAGGGCCTCTTATTTTTAAGGACCTTCCTTTCACCCACCACTGGTCAGTCATGGTCTTCTTACAATAAGGCCCTTGTAAGATCTTTCCGTACCCCCAGTGATTGTCCTCTTCCTAATGGGACTTATTTTGATAAGCCTTTTGGCTTTCTGCCACGGTGTAACTTTGACCTTATACTCCCAATCATTCTCAGACTTTTTTGAAAACCCTGTCCATCTCCTGGCAACCCAACCCTGGGTTTTCATCCATTAAGACCCTTGTAGGGCCTCTCTGACGTATCTTAAAGGACTCGGTTCTGACCTTCCTGCTACCTGCAGCATCCTCCACTTCAATGGGACTTATTTTGACAAGCTCTCATTGATTGTCTCAGTCCACCACGACCCTCGTCAGACCTACCGACCTCCTCTGCCTGAAATTGTAAAGGACCTTTTTTTTGAAAGGTTTTCCTCTTACCTGCCACTGGTCACCCTGACCCATGGCCTTCCATTTGTTGAACCCTTGTAGGGTCCTCTCCAACCCCCGGTGGTCATCATCCTGCCATACTTTCACTTCATTGTGACTTTATTGAAAATGCTACTGCCCATCTCTGGTTACCCCCACACACACATTGGACCTCTGCTACCATCATGACTTTCCCTCTCGGGCACAATTTGAAGGGAGTCTTAGTTTCAAGGACCTTCCTTTCACCCACAGTCTTTTTTTACCCCCAGTGATTGTCCTCTTCCTAAAGGGACTTATTTTGACAAGCTTTTTGGCTTTCCGGCACAGTAACTTTGAACTTATACTCCCAATACTCGCTCATTAGCCTTATCTCACCATTCTCAGAGGACTTTTAGTTTGAAAACCCCATCCATCTCCTGGCAACCCAACCCATGGCTTTTCATCCTGAAGACCCTTGTAGGGCCTCTTATTCAGAACTCGCTTCCCTCCCTTGGACACCCAGCCCAGATCACATTACTCCAACAACCCCCTCATTATCTTAACAAGGGGCCAAGACACTGGTTGGATGTAGAAGCTGACACCAAAGTTGTCCTCCGCGATTGCTAAACCCTTACCGTCCATGCCTGTTTCCTTGGGGAACCTTTGTATGACCCACGTACATACCTGTGGTCACAGAACGGGCATTACCCATCCCGTTGCAAATTACCTGCATTTTGACCCCTCAACATGTTTTATCCACCACAAGGGGCAGCAATTGTGACCTTATAGTATGGCAGTGGTTCAAAATCTTAGTTTTTGGGGCCCCCCTGTCTTACATGCCCGATTCAAATGAAGGGTGATTATCAAGCTTCTGCAGAGCTAGATAACTACCGATTCATTCAGAACAATTGGTCTGTAATGCTTAAGGTCGAAAATCACAGGCTTAGGTCACTAGTGCTCAACCCTGGTCCTCAGGGCCTCCCCTGTACTGCACATTTTAGATTTTTCCCCGCTCCAACATACCTGATACAAATGAATTGGTTGTTATCAAGCTCTGGAGAAGCTTAGTAATGACTGTTCATTTGTATCAGGTATGTTGGAGCGGGGAAAAATAAAAAATGTGCAGGGCAGGGGGGCCCTGAGGACCAGGATTTTGCAACCCTTGGGACCAGGGGGCACCCCCAGGAGTAAAGGCTGGGGGTTGGGGTTAGGGTTAGGGTTAAAGGCTGGGGGTTGGGGTTAGGGTTAGGGTTAAAGGCTGGGGGTTGGGGTTAGGGTTAGGGTTAAAGGCTGGGGGTTGGGGTTAGGGTTAGGGTTAAAGGCTGGGGGTTGGGGTTAGGGTTAGGGTTAAAGGCTGGGGGTTGGGGTTAGGGTTAGGGTTAAAGGCTGGGGGTTGGGGTTAGGGTTAGGGTTAAAGGCTGGGGGTTGGGGTTAGGGTTAGGGTTAAAGGCTGGGGGTTGGGGTTAGGGTTAGGGTTAAAGGCTGGGGGTTGGGGTTAGGGTTAGGGTTAAAGGCTGGGGGTTGGGGTTAGGGTTAGGGTTAAAGGCTGGGGGTTGGGGTTAGGGTTAGGGTTAAAGGCTGGGGGTTGGGGTTAGGGTTAGGGTTAAAGGCTGGGGGTTGGGGTTAGGGTTAGGGTTAAAGGCTGGGGGTTGGGGTTAGGGTTAGGGTTAAAGGCTGGGGGTTGGGGTTAGGGTTAGGGTTAAAGGCTGGGGGTTGGGGTTAGGGTTAGGGTTAAAGGCTGGGGGTTGGGGTTAGGGTTAGGGTTAAAGGCTGGGGGTTGGGGTTAGGGTTAGGGTTAAAGGCTGGGGGTTGGGGTTAGGGTTAGGGTTAAAGGCTGGGGGTTGGGGTTAGGGTTAGGGTTAAAGGCTGGGGGTTGGGGTTAGGGTTAGGGTTAAAGGCTGGGGGTTGGGGTTAGGGTTAGGGTTAAAGGCTGGGGGTTGGGGTTAGGGTTAGGGTTAAAGGCTGGGGGTTGGGGTTAGGGTTAGGGTTAAAGGCTGGGGGTTGGGGTTAGGGTTAGGGTTAAAGGCTGGGGGTTGGGGTTAGGGTTAGGGTTAAAGGCTGGGGGTTGGGGTTAGGGTTAGGGTTAAAGGCTGGGGGTTGGGGTTAGGGTTAGGGTTAAAGGCTGGGGGTTGGGGTTAGGGTTAGGGTT
The DNA here is from genome assembly GCF_038355195.1 of Osmerus mordax. Lineage (NCBI taxonomy): Eukaryota > Metazoa > Chordata > Actinopteri > Osmeriformes > Osmeridae > Osmerus > Osmerus mordax. The sequence goes on along the minus strand of NC_090058.1, from coordinate 10,476 downwards.
AAAGGCTGGGGGTTGGGGTTAGGGTTAGGGTTAAAGGCTGGGGGTTGGGGTTAGGGTTAGGGTTAAAGGCTGGGGGTTGGGGTTAGGGTTAGGGTTAAAGGCTGGGGGTTGGGGTTAGGGTTAGGGTTAAAGGCTGGGGGTTGGGGTTAGGGTTAGGGTTAAAGGCTGGGGGTTGGGGTTAGGGTTAGGGTTAAAGGCTGGGGGTTGGGGTTAGGGTTAGGGTTAAAGGCTGGGGGTTGGGGTTAGGGTTAGGGTTAAAGGCTGGGGGTTGGGGTTAGGGTTAGGGTTAAAGGCTGGGGGTTGGGGTTAGGGTTAGGGTTAAAGGCTGGGGGTTGGGGTTAGGGTTAGGGTTAAAGGCTGGGGGTTGGGGTTAGGGTTAGGGTTAAAGGCTGGGGGTTGGGGTTAGGGTTAGGGTTAAAGGCTGGGGGTTGGGGTTAGGGTTAGGGTTAAAGGCTGGGGGTTGGGGTTAGGGTTAGGGTTAAAGGCTGGGGGTTGGGGTTAGGGTTAGGGTTAAAGGCTGGGGGTTGGGGTTAGGGTTAGGGTTAAAGGCTGGGGGTTGGGGTTAGGGTTAGGGTTAAAGGCTGGGGGTTGGGGTTAGGGTTAGGGTTAAAGGCTGGGGGTTGGGGTTAGGGTTAGGGTTAAAGGCTGGGGGTTGGGGTTAGGGTTAGGGTTAAAGGCTGGGGGTTGGGGTTAGGGTTAGGGTTAAAGGCTGGGGGTTGGGGTTAGGGTTAGGGTTAAAGGCTGGGGGTTGGGGTTAGGGTTAGGGTTAAAGGCTGGGGGTTGGGGTTAGGGTTAGGGTTAAAGGCTGGGGGTTGGGGTTAGGGTTAGGGTTAAAGGCTGGGGGTTGGGGTTAGGGTTAGGGTTAAAGGCTGGGGGTTGGGGTTAGGGTTAGGGTTAAAGGCTGGGGGTTGGGGTTGGGGTTAGGGTTAAAGGCTGGGGGTTGGGGTTGGGGTTAGGGTTAAAGGCTGGGGGTTGGGGTTGGGGTTAGGGTTAAAGGCTGGGGGTTGGGGTTGGGGTTAGGGTTAAAGGCTGGGGGTTGGGGTTGGGGTTAGGGTTAAAGGCTGGGGGTTGGGGTTGGGGTTAGGGTTAAAGGCTGGGGGTTGGGGTTGGGGTTAGGGTTAAAGGCTGGGGGTTGGGGTTGGGGTTAGGGTTAAAGGCTGGGGGTTGGGGTTGGGGTTAGGGTTAAAGGCTGGGGGTTGGGGTTGGGGTTAGGGTTAAAGGCTGGGGGTTGGGGTTGGGGTTAGGGTTAAAGGCTGGGGGTTGGGGTTGGGGTTAGGGTTAAAGGCTGGGGGTTGGGGTTGGGGTTAGGGTTAAAGGCTGGGGGTTGGGGTTGGGGTTAGGGTTAAAGGCTGGGGGTTGGGGTTGGGGTTAGGGTTAAAGGCTGGGGGTTGGGGTTGGGGTTAGGGTTAAAGGCTGGGGGTTGGGGTTGGGGTTAGGGTTAAAGGCTGGGGGTTGGGGTTGGGGTTAGGGTTAAAGGCTGGGGGTTGGGGTTGGGGTTAGGGTTAAAGGCTGGGGGTTGGGGTTGGGGTTAGGGTTAAAGGCTGGGGGTTGGGGTTGGGGTTAGGGTTAAAGGCTGGGGGTTGGGGTTGGGGTTAGGGTTAAAGGCTGGGGGTTGGGGTTGGGGTTAGGGTTAAAGGCTGGGGGTTGGGGTTGGGGTTAGGGTTAAAGGCTGGGGGTTGGGGTTGGGGTTAGGGTTAAAGGCTGGGGGTTGGGGTTGGGGTTAGGGTTAAAGGCTGGGGGTTGGGGTTGGGGTTAGGGTTAAAGGCTGGGGGTTGGGGTTGGGGTTAGGGTTAAAGGCTGGGGGTTGGGGTTGGGGTTAGGGTTAAAGGCTGGGGGTTGGGGTTGGGGTTAGGGTTAAAGGCTGGGGGTTGGGGTTGGGGTTAGGGTTAAAGGCTGGGGGTTGGGGTTGGGGTTAGGGTTAAAGGCTGGGGGTTGGGGTTGGGGTTAGGGTTAAAGGCTGGGGGTTGGGGTTGGGGTTAGGGTTAAAGGCTGGGGGTTGGGGTTGGGGTTAGGGTTAAAGGCTGGGGGTTGGGGTTGGGGTTAGGGTTAAAGGCTGGGGGTTGGGGTTGGGGTTAGGGTTAAAGGCTGGGGGTTGGGGTTGGGGTTAGGGTTAAAGGCTGGGGGTTGGGGTTGGGGTTAGGGTTAAAGGCTGGGGGTTGGGGTTGGGGTTAGGGTTAAAGGCTGGGGGTTGGGGTTGGGGTTAGGGTTAAAGGCTGGGGGTTGGGGTTGGGGTTAGGGTTAAAGGCTGGGGGTTGGGGTTGGGGTTAGGGTTAAAGGCTGGGGGTTGGGGTTGGGGTTAGGGTTAAAGGCTGGGGGTTGGGGTTGGGGTTAGGGTTAAAGGCTGGGGGTTGGGGTTGGGGTTAGGGTTAAAGGCTGGGGGTTGGGGTTGGGGTTAGGGTTAAAGGCTGGGGGTTGGGGTTGGGGTTAGGGTTAAAGGCTGGGGGTTGGGGTTGGGGTTAGGGTTAAAGGCTGGGGGTTGGGGTTGGGGTTAGGGTTAAAGGCTGGGGGTTGGGGTTGGGGTTAGGGTTAAAGGCTGGGGGTTGGGGTTGGGGTTAGGGTTAAAGGCTGGGGGTTGGGGTTGGGGTTAGGGTTAAAGGCTGGGGGTTGGGGTTGGGGTTAGGGTTAAAGGCTGGGGGTTGGGGTTGGGGTTAGGGTTAAAGGCTGGGGGTTGGGGTTGGGGTTAGGGTTAAAGGCTGGGGGTTGGGGTTGGGGTTAGGGTTAAAGGCTGGGGGTTGGGGTTGGGGTTAGGGTTAAAGGCTGGGGGTTGGGGTTGGGGTTAGGGTTAAAGGCTGGGGGTTGGGGTTGGGGTTAGGGTTAAAGGCTGGGGGTTGGGGTTGGGGTTAGGGTTAAAGGCTGGGGGTTGGGGTTGGGGTTAGGGTTAAAGGCTGGGGGTTGGGGTTGGGGTTAGGGTTAAAGGCTGGGGGTTGGGGTTGGGGTTAGGGTTAAAGGCTGGGGGTTGGGGTTGGGGTTAGGGTTAAAGGCTGGGGGTTGGGGTTGGGGTTAGGGTTAAAGGCTGGGGGTTGGGGTTGGGGTTAGGGTTAAAGGCTGGGGGTTGGGGTTGGGGTTAGGGTTAAAGGCTGGGGGTTGGGGTTGGGGTTAGGGTTAAAGGCTGGGGGTTGGGGTTGGGGTTAGGGTTAAAGGCTGGGGGTTGGGGTTGGGGTTAGGGTTAAAGGCTGGGGGTTGGGGTTGGGGTTAGGGTTAAAGGCTGGGGGTTGGGGTTGGGGTTAGGGTTAAAGGCTGGGGGTTGGGGTTGGGGTTAGGGTTAAAGGCTGGGGGTTGGGGTTGGGGTTAGGGTTAAAGGCTGGGGGTTGGGGTTGGGGTTAGGGTTAAAGGCTGGGGGTTGGGGTTGGGGTTAGGGTTAAAGGCTGGGGGTTGGGGTTGGGGTTAGGGTTAAAGGCTGGGGGTTGGGGTTGGGGTTAGGGTTAAAGGCTGGGGGTTGGGGTTGGGGTTAGGGTTAAAGGCTGGGGGTTGGGGTTGGGGTTAGGGTTAAAGGCTGGGGGTTGGGGTTGGGGTTAGGGTTAAAGGCTGGGGGTTGGGGTTGGGGTTAGGGTTAAAGGCTGGGGGTTGGGGTTGGGGTTAGGGTTAAAGGCTGGGGGTTGGGGTTGGGGTTAGGGTTAAAGGCTGGGGGTTGGGGTTGGGGTTAGGGTTAAAGGCTGGGGGTTGGGGTTGGGGTTAGGGTTAAAGGCTGGGGGTTGGGGTTGGGGTTAGGGTTAAAGGCTGGGGGTTGGGGTTGGGGTTAGGGTTAAAGGCTGGGGGTTGGGGTTGGGGTTAGGGTTAAAGGCTGGGGGTTGGGGTTGGGGTTAGGGTTAAAGGCTGGGGGTTGGGGTTGGGGTTAGGGTTAAAGGCTGGGGGTTGGGGTTGGGGTTAGGGTTAAAGGCTGGGGGTTGGGGTTGGGGTTAGGGTTAAAGGCTGGGGGTTGGGGTTGGGGTTAGGGTTAAAGGCTGGGGGTTGGGGTTGGGGTTAGGGTTAAAGGCTGGGGGTTGGGGTTGGGGTTAGGGTTAAAGGCTGGGGGTTGGGGTTGGGGTTAGGGTTAAAGGCTGGGGGTTGGGGTTGGGGTTAGGGTTAAAGGCTGGGGGTTGGGGTTGGGGTTAGGGTTAAAGGCTGGGGGTTGGGGTTGGGGTTAGGGTTAAAGGCTGGGGGTTGGGGTTGGGGTTAGGGTTAAAGGCTGGGGGTTGGGGTTGGGGTTAGGGTTAAAGGCTGGGGGTTGGGGTTGGGGTTAGGGTTAAAGGCTGGGGGTTGGGGTTGGGGTTAGGGTTAAAGGCTGGGGGTTGGGGTTGGGGTTAGGGTTAAAGGCTGGGGGTTGGGGTTGGGGTTAGGGTTAAAGGCTGGGGGTTGGGGTTGGGGTTAGGGTTAAAGGCTGGGGGTTGGGGTTGGGGTTAGGGTTAAAGGCTGGGGGTTGGGGTTGGGGTTAGGGTTAAAGGCTGGGGGTTGGGGTTGGGGTTAGGGTTAAAGGCTGGGGGTTGGGGTTGGGGTTAGGGTTAAAGGCTGGGGGTTGGGGTTGGGGTTAGGGTTAAAGGCTGGGGGTTGGGGTTGGGGTTAGGGTTAAAGGCTGGGGGTTGGGGTTGGGGTTAGGGTTAAAGGCTGGGGGTTGGGGTTGGGGTTAGGGTTAAAGGCTGGGGGTTGGGGTTGGGGTTAGGGTTAAAGGCTGGGGGTTGGGGTTGGGGTTAGGGTTAAAGGCTGGGGGTTGGGGTTGGGGTTAGGGTTAAAGGCTGGGGGTTGGGGTTGGGGTTAGGGTTAAAGGCTGGGGGTTGGGGTTGGGGTTAGGGTTAAAGGCTGGGGGTTGGGGTTGGGGTTAGGGTTAAAGGCTGGGGGTTGGGGTTGGGGTTAGGGTTAAAGGCTGGGGGTTGGGGTTGGGGTTAGGGTTAAAGGCTGGGGGTTGGGGTTGGGGTTAGGGTTAAAGGCTGGGGGTTGGGGTTGGGGTTAGGGTTAAAGGCTGGGGGTTGGGGTTGGGGTTAGGGTTAAAGGCTGGGGGTTGGGGTTGGGGTTAGGGTTAAAGGCTGGGGGTTGGGGTTGGGGTTAGGGTTAAAGGCTGGGGGTTGGGGTTGGGGTTAGGGTTAAAGGCTGGGGGTTGGGGTTGGGGTTAGGGTTAAAGGCTGGGGGTTGGGGTTGGGGTTAGGGTTAAAGGCTGGGGGTTGGGGTTGGGGTTAGGGTTAAAGGCTGGGGGTTGGGGTTGGGGTTAGGGTTAAAGGCTGGGGGTTGGGGTTGGGGTTAGGGTTAAAGGCTGGGGGTTGGGGTTGGGGTTAGGGTTAAAGGCTGGGGGTTGGGGTTGGGGTTAGGGTTAAAGGCTGGGGGTTGGGGTTGGGGTTAGGGTTAAAGGCTGGGGGTTGGGGTTGGGGTTAGGGTTAAAGGCTGGGGGTTGGGGTTGGGGTTAGGGTTAAAGGCTGGGGGTTGGGGTTGGGGTTAGGGTTAAAGGCTGGGGGTTGGGGTTGGGGTTAGGGTTAAAGGCTGGGGGTTGGGGTTGGGGTTAGGGTTAAGGCTGGGGGTTGGGGTTGGGGTTAGGGTTAAGGCTGGGGGTTGGGGTTGGGGTTAGGGTTAAGGCTGGGGGTTGGGGTTGGGGTTAGGGTTAAGGCTGGGGGTTGGGGTTGGGGTTAGGGTTAAGGCTGGGGGTTGGGGTTGGGGTTAGGGTTAAGGCTGGGGGTTGGGGTTGGGGTTAGGGTTAAGGCTGGGGGTTGGGGTTGGGGTTAGGGTTAAGGCTGGGGGTTGGGGTTGGGGTTAGGGTTAAGGCTGGGGGTTGGGGTTGGGGTTAGGGTTAAGGCTGGGGGTTGGGGTTGGGGTTAGGGTTAGGGTTGGGGGTTTGGGGTTGGGGTTAGGGTTAGGGTTGGGGTTAGGGTTGGGGTTAGGGTTAGGGTTGGGGGTTAGGGTTTGGGTAGGGTTAGGGTTAGGGTTAGGGTTAGGGTTAGGGTTAGGGTTAGGGTTAGGGTTAGGGTTAGGGTTAGGGTTAGGGTTAGGGTTAGGGTTAGGGTTAGGGTTAGGGTTAGGGTTAGGGTTAGGGTTAGGGTTAGGGTTAGGGTTAGGGGTTAGGGTTAGGGTTAGGGTTAGGGTTAGGGTTAGGGTTAGGGTTAGGGTTAGGGTTAGGGTTAGGGTTAGGGTTAGGGTTAGGGTTAGGGTTAGGGTTAGGGTTAGGGTTAGGGTTAGGGTTAGGGTTAGGGTTAGGGTTAGGGTTAGGGTTAGGGTTAGGGTTAGGGTTAGGGTTAGGGTTAGGGTTAGGGTTAGGGTTAGGGTTAGGGTTAGGGTTAGGGTTAGGGTTAGGGTTAGGGTTAGGGTTAGGGTTAGGGTTAGGGTTAGGGTTAGGGTTAGGGTTAGGGTTAGGGTTAGGGTTAGGGTTAGGGTTAGGGTTAGGGTTAGGGTTAGGGTTAGGGTTAGGGTTAGGGTTAGGGTTAGGGTTAGGGTTAGGGTTAGGGTTAGGGTTAGGGTTAGGGTTAGGGTTAGGGTTAGGGTTAGGGTTAGGGTTAGGGTTAGGGTTAGGGTTAGGGTTAGGGTTAGGGTTAGGGTTAGGGTTAGGGTTAGGGTTAGGGTTAGGGTTAGGGTTAGGGTTAGGGTTAGGGTTAGGGTTAGGGTTAGGGTTAGGGTTAGGGTTAGGGTTAGGGTTAGGGTTAGGGTTAGGGTTAGGGTTAGGGTTAGGGTTAGGGTTAGGGTTAGGGTTAGGGTTAGGGTTAGGGTTAGGGTTAGGGTTAGGGTTAGGGTTAGGGTTAGGGTTAGGGTTAGGGTTAGGGTTAGGGTTAGGGTTAGGGTTAGGGTTAGGGTTAGGGTTAGGGTTAGGGTTAGGGTTAGGGTTAGGGTTAGGGTTAGGGTTAGGGTTAGGGTTAGGGTTAGGGTTAGGGTTAGGGTTAGGGTTAGGGTTAGGGTTAGGGTTAGGGTTAGGGTTAGGGTTAGGGTTAGGGTTAGGGTTAGGGTTAGGGTTAGGGTTAGGGTTAGGGTTAGGGTTAGGGTTAGGGTTAGGGTTAGGGTTAGGGTTAGGGTTAGGGTTAGGGTTAGGGTTAGGGTTAGGGTTAGGGTTAGGGTTAGGGTTAGGGTTAGGGTTAGGGTTAGGGTTAGGGTTAGGGTTAGGGTTAGGGTTAGGGTTAGGGTTAGGGTTAGGGGTTAGGGTTAGGGTTAGGGTTAGGGTTAGGGTTAGGGTTAGGGTTAGGGTTAGGGTTAGGGTTAGGGTTAGGGTTAGGGTTAGGGTTAGGGTTAGGGTTAGGGTTAGGGTTAGGGTTAGGGTTAGGGTTAGGGTTAGGGTTAGGGTTAGGGTTAGGGTTAGGGTTAGGGTTAGGGTTAGGGTTAGGGTTAGGGTTAGGGTTAGGGTTAGGGTTAGGGTTAGGGTTAGGGTTAGGGTTAGGGTTAGGGTTAGGGTTAGGGTTAGGGTTAGGGTTAGGGTTAGGGTTAGGGTTAGGGTTAGGGTTAGGGTTAGGGTTAGGGTTAGGGTTAGGGTTAGGGTTAGGGTTAGGGTTAGGGTTAGGGTTAGGGTTAGGGTTAGGGTTAGGGTTAGGGTTAGGGTTAGGGTTAGGGTTAGGGTTAGGGGTTAGGGTTAGGGTTAGGGTTAGGGTTAGGGTTAGGGGTTAGGGTTAGGGTTAGGGTTAGGGTTAGGGTTAGGGTTAGGGTTAGGGTTAGGGTTAGGGTTAGGGTTAGGGTTAGGGTTAGGGTTAGGGTTAGGGTTAGGGTTAGGGTTAGGGTTAGGGTTAGGGTTAGGGTTAGGGTTAGGGTTAGGGTTAGGGTTAGGGTTAGGGTTAGGGTTAGGGTTAGGGTTAGGGTTAGGGTTAGGGTTAGGGTTAGGGTTAGGGTTAGGGTTAGGGTTAGGGTTAGGGTTAGGGTTAGGGTTAGGGTTAGGGTTAGGGTTAGGGTTAGGGTTAGGGTTAGGGTTAGGGTTAGGGTTAGGGTTAGGGTTAGGGTTAGGGTTAGGGTTAGGGTTAGGGTTAGGGTTAGGGTTAGGGTTAGGGTTAGGGTTAGGGTTAGGGTTAGGGTTAGGGTTAGGGTTAGGGTTAGGGTTAGGGTTAGGG